>NW_026111752.1:0-32500 GCF_024679095.1 Eriocheir sinensis | reverse complement strand
TCACCCCTCTAGCTTCACTGGCCAAAATGTTATTCGAGGTAACGCTAAGGAACATGAGCCCACTTTCGGACAGGTTAGTTTTACCCGCATACCTACAACTCGAAAACTAGACAAGCTACGCCCCTGAGATTCGGAGGGCAGCTCGCTGACGTCGACACGAGTCGACTGTAAGCGGCGTTTTAATTTTACCCCAAAAGAGCACTTGTGGCAAAAGGTCCAAGAAGACCCTCCTCACTCGACTTGATCAATTTTTCAACTTTTCTCGAAAAACACTGACCTCAATAAAAGTAACATCTCTTAACCTTTCCATCTGGATTTCAGATATGTGTGCAGCCTTGACGTAACGAATCAAATTATGGAAGGACAACCGTCTACCTTCATTTTAAAGTTTTTTTTGGCCCTTCTATCGACTTTTGCTCAGTTCGAGATAGGGAGCTGTAGGGTGCTCAGCCGTGCTCACCAAGAAGGAATGCTCGCTCAAGCCCCAGACAATAGCATACGGTGGAGTTTGACGTTCTAAACTCAATTCCGGTGACTCTCAAGCCCCCCAACTGATATTTCACGGCAAAAAGCGGATGCTCAGTTTTGATAGGGAACATGAGCATGGCACAGTCCCATTTTTTCTATGAAATTACTTAGGAGGATGGTACATCTTACCTGTCCCACCTTCGGACTGAGTCTAAAAGTCGCACCCAGACCAATCACTGCTAGAAGGTTCCCGAACAGCGTGTCGTAATCTCCTCGTTGAGAGCAATCAGATGGTGCACCGACAACATACTGAGCACGACCTAATTTAGAAGTTAGGAGGGTTTGAAGGTGGTGAGGGAGCATGTAGTCCCAAAAAAGTGGCACATTTTACCCCACCTCAAAAAAAAACAAAAAAATATGCTTGATTAAGGCAAGATAGCATGCCAGCATGATCGGAAAGGTACTTAATAACATATTTTTGCGCTTAACAACCTCCTAATTCCGCCTCTTGGTAGGGATAAGAGATTGAATTTCACAATATGCTTCTTAGGAAGCATTTCAAGCGTCATTATAGCAGCACACGCACCGCCATCCCCAAATGAGAAAAAAATAGCAGGGCAGGAGGCGCAGAAAAAGCACCTACACCCACCCTAACACACATGGGGGTAAAAAACTATGAAGGTAAGGAATGGGGGAAAACGTTCATCCTTGATGCACACACCCTTACACACACTACTGTAGAGAACCATGAATGTAAGGAGCGTCGGAACTCATCCGGAAAAGTATTTACACTACCTACACACACCCTAGCACACATGGGGGTAAAAAACTATGAATGCAAAAATAATGGGAAACAGTCATCCAGAAGAGTACCCTTCATGCACACACCCTTACACTTACGTCTGGAGAGAACAATGGATGTAAGGAGTGCGGGAATTCCACCAAAGAGTAGTTACCCTTACACCCTGACACACATTAGGGTAAAAAACTATGAAAGAAATGTGGGAAGCAATCCACCCAGAAGAATAGCCTTGATGCACAACACAGGGAGTAAAGAACTATGAATGTAAGGAATGTGGGATTCATCCAAAAGGGTGACTCTGGAAGTAGAATGTGGGAAAAAATCCGCCCAGAAGCATATCCTTGATGCACAGACTGGAGCAAAGAACTATGAATGGAAGGAGTGTGGGATTCATCCGGAAAGGTGACTCACCTTGGTAGTAAGTAGAATGTGGGAAACAATACACCCAGAAGCGTATCCTTACGCCCACTGCACGGGAAGGCTGCCTAGCCAAATGCCTCTCTTAGTAGGCATTTGACCCGATCACTCTTGAAGGTTTTTCTGGATATCTCATGACTCCGTTTGTGTAATTTCAATTCACTAGCATCGACAAACATTGCAGTCAAAGCACATTAACTATACACTTTCGTAGCGTAGGAATGTCTAAAATTGAAGATATTCCTAGGGACATCTCATGACTGCGTGCTCGTATTCTCAATTAATTAGGACCGTACACATTACAGTTGAACCACATTAAATGTACACTTGCGTAGTGTAGGTATGTTGCTCACGTTCAGTCCGGGAGAAAAGGAATATTTTGGGGTGCTCAACTCAGTCCGTGCTCCCTATCTCGCTCATTCAAGTCCTAGAAAGTCCAATTTCCGTGGTGGGACTGAAATGAGAGAGATAGTGAGCACGAATTGAGCTGAGCACCCCAAAATGCTCCTTTCTCCCGGACTGAACGTGAGCAACATATTTACACTACGCAAGTGTATAGTTAATGGAGGAGAAAAGGGCATTTTGGGGTGCTCACCTCCATCCGTGCTCCCTATCTCGCTCATTCCAGTCCCACCACGAAAATCGGACTTTCTAGGTCTGGAATGAGCGAGATAGGGAGGACGGACTGAGTAGAGCACCCCAAAATGCTCCTTTTCTCCCGAACCTATTCCAAGGGATATCTCATAACTGCGGTAGCGTATTTTAATTTGCACCGAAAACACATTAATTGTAGACTTGCGTAGCGTAGGTATGTCTATAATAGATGAAGGAATTCCTTGGGACATCTCATGAGTGGGGTAGCGTATTTTAAATTAATTAGAGCCCACAGACATTAGAGCTGAACCACATTAACCATACACTTGCGTAGCTTAGGAATGTCTAAAATTTAAGATATTCCTAGGGACATCTCATGACTACGTGCTCGTATTTTCAATTAATTAACACCGTACACATTACAGTTGAACCACATTAAATATACACTTGCGTAGTGTAGGTATGCTCCTCACGTTCAGTCCGGGAGAAAAGGAGCATTCTGGGGTGCTCAACTCAGTCCGTGCTCCCTATCTCGCTCATTCCAGTCCTAGAAAAAGTCCGATTTTCGTGGTGGGACTGGAATGAGCGAGATAGGGAACACGAATTGAGCTGAGCACCCCAAAATGCTCCTTTTCTCCCGGACTGAACGTGAGCAACATAGCTACATTACGCAAGTGTATAGTTAATGTGGTGCTAATTAATTGAAAATACGCTACCGCGGTCATGAGATATCCCTACGAATAGCTTAGAAGGAAAAGGAGCATTTTTGGGTGCTCAGCTCCGTCCGTGTTCCCTATCTCGCTCATTCCAGTCCCACCAAGAAAATCGGACTCTCTAGGACTGGAATGAGCGAGATAGGGAGCACGGACTGAGTTGAGCACCCCAAAATGCTCCTTTTCTCCCGAAGCTATTCCTAGGGATATTTCATGACTGCGGTAGCGTATTTTAATTAGCACCGAAAACACATTAATTGTAGACTTGTGTAGCGTCGGTATGTCTAAAGTTGAAGGAATTCCTAGGGACATCTCATGACTGGGGTAGCGTATATTAAATTAATTAGTACCCTCAGACATTACAGTTGAACCACATTAACAATCCACTTGCGTAGCGTAGGAATGTCTAAAATTGAAGATATTCCTAGGGACATCTCATGACTGCGTGCTCGTATTTTTAATTAATTAGCACCGTACACATTATAGTTGAATCACATTAACTATACACTTGCGTAGTGTAGGTATGTTGCCCACGATCAGTCCGGGAGAAAAGGAGCATTTTGAGGTGCTCAACTCAGTCCGTGCTCCCTATCTCGCTCATTCCAGTCTTACAAAGTCCGATTTTCTTGGTGGGACTGGAATGAGCGAGATAGGGAGCACGAATTGAGCTGAGCACCCCAAAATGCTCCTTTTCTCCCAGACTGAACGTGAGCAACATACCTGTATAGTTAATGTGGTTCAACTGTAATGTGTACAGTGCTGATTGACTGAAAGTACGAACTCTCAGTCATGAGATGTCCCTAGTAATTCCTTCAATTTTAGACATATCTACGCTACGCAAGTCTGCCATTAATATGCTTTCAGAGCTAATTAAAATACGCTACCGCAGCCATGAGATATTCCTACGAACAACTTCGGGAGAAAAGGAGCATTTTTGGGTGCTCAGCTCCATCCGTGCTCCCTATCTCGCTCATTCCAGTCCCACCAAGAAAATCGGACTTTCTAGGACTGGAATGAGCGAGATAGGGAGCACGGACTGAGTTGAGCGCCCCAAAATGCTCCTTTTCTCCCGAAGCTATTCCTAGGGATATCTCATGATTGCGGTAGCGTATTTTAATTAGCACCGACAACATAACAGCTAAAGAACATTAACTATATAGATGCGTATGAGTGGGTGACGCGTCCCTATATATTGTGCTTCGCTTGTAATGTTTGATGGTGCCCGCCCACTTGCAAGTCTTGCAAGGAACATATCTAGCTTGTCGTAATAACAAGCATACGGCTTACCAAATGGCGCTGGATCACCTGTCGTTAAATCAAGGCTCCAGGCACAGGCAATGTCAACTCACTCTACATAGTCTTAGCGCTAGTCACGCTTCTGCTTTTGACGACTTGTTCTGTTTTGACACACATGAAATCTGTTCTTCACGACTTACAAAGTGCTCGACTTGGATAGTTTTGCCATCAGAGTACGTGATGAAACCTCCAGCCTGTATAGTGATCCGAATTTTTTTTTTGGTGGGACTGGTATTAGTAGCATCCATGTGGCTATAGCTAAGCAAATGCTCGACTTGGAGGGTTTCGCCATCGGTGTACGTGACGAAACCTCCAGCCTTTTTTTTTGGTGGGACTGGTATTAGTAGCATCCATGTTGCTATAGCTAAACAAAGGCTCGACTTGGAGGGTTTCGCCATCGGGGTACGTGACGAAACTTCCAGCCTTTTTTTTGGTGGGACTGGTATTAGTAGCATCCATGTGGCTATAGCTCCCCGAAGGTTACAGGATATCTTTCCATATCCCGAGCAGCACACATAGTAGCTAAGCTGGCACACCACGACAAGGTTACCAGTCCCATGCTCTGGTGGGGAAAGCCCCAGAGCCGTGCCAGGGCTGTGGGTAAAAAATGGATTAGTAACACTACCTAACCTAACCTAACCTACCTGATGATTGAGATGCATGCTGAGGAAAATAAAACCTATTTCCTTGGAAAGATATGTATTTATTCCAAAGAAGCCTATTTATAACTTTTTCTTTGGATAATTTTTTTGGGTGAAAGCTTTTTTCTGACGGTCAAGATACTTGAATTTATCCTTGATATTGGCAGTAGTCCAGCTTTCGTATATGGGATCTCTTTCCAACATGTACTGCCTCACTTCCTTCCAGATTACGATGTGTAGACCCTTTCCTTTCCTCCTGTCACAGGCTTTGATAGCCTGTTGTATGTCCCGGTAGGTCTGTGCAGTGTTCCGCTTCTTCTTAGGCGTTGCCACTGTCTCAAGCCTGCTGGCGAGTTTTGCGGCTGCTGTACTCGGCACCGACGACACAACACTGAAGGCTTTGGAGGACGTTGAAGCAATGGTTCCCGGCAGAGACGTCAACACACTGACGTCTTCCGGAAACCCGGTGGCGGATGACTCAGAGATGACGCTCCTGAAATGGAGAGTGAACTTAGTTAGAAACAATTTCAAGTTTTAATACCTCATATCATGAAACCAGTTCGGCTTATACTCACTCCAATTCAGCCTCAGGATGAGGTTGAGGTTCAGTTTCATGTCCAGCAGATACCTCCTGCTCAGCGACCCGTTCCTCAGTCGATGACAATGTCTCGAGCCTGCTGGTTAGTTTCACGACTACTGTGCTCGGCAGCGACGACGCACCAGTGAAGGCTTTAGAGGACGTTGAAGCAATGGTTTCCGGCAGAGAATACAACACACTGACGTCTTCCGGAAAGCCGGTGGCGCAGGACCCAGAGATGACGCTCCTGAAATGGATAATGAACTTAGAAACAATTTCAGGTTTTGATAACTCATATCATGAAACCAGTTCGGCTTATACTCACTCCAATTCAGCCTCAGGATGAGGTTGAATTATAATTTCATGTCCAGTAGACTCCTCCTGCTGGATGGCTTCTGGAGCCAGCATATCATCTATGTCGCTGCCTCTCTCCTCAGGCTGAAGAGCTTCATGTTGAAGAGCCGCTTGTCTCTCGGTTCTCATCTTTTTGAGCATCTCAACCACGCTCCTGCCTGGTTTGATCTTATCACTAAAATCGTAATATCTCAATGCGGTCTGCAGAGAGTGGCCAGCCAGGTTTGCCACCTTGAGCCGCGTTTTTTCGTCCTCAACCTCCTCAAACACGGCCGAAATGTGTGAACGGCGGATAATTATCGAGGTGACCTTCCCTCCCAGTCCACACTTTACAGCAATGCGCTTCACAGTCTTTCCTAGATTGGAAACGCTTATTTTGTTGCAGCACTGCTTTCTTGGGTAGGGCTGCCTCGTCGGGAAGACCAAGCATTCCGGCTCCCGGCAGGAGACAGCCAGTGGCCGAAAATAATTTACATATGCGTCAAGGGCCTTCTTCTCTCCTCGAGAAATACGAGCGAGGGTCCTGAAAGAAAAGATCAAAGGGTTACACATATATAAAAATGGATTTGTCTCTCATTCAACATCAACATCATTATAGTAGATTCTCACCTAGCGCAGCGGTTTTGTGCCGAGCTATGCGAATGACATAGCCATCCCCATCCCTCTCCATGCCGATGTACTCCGACAGCCTGAATTCTGTAAATTCCATCAGTCGTCGAAGTGACGTTACCAGCATGAAGGTGGTCAGCACGTCCCGCAAATCGGTGAAGTCTGAGATCGTGCGCGGCCTGCAGGTTTCATCGTCTAGGCAGGCGACTGCTGAGTCAAGGATAGCGTTCAGATAAGGAGCCTGGAGCAACGCTTGTATATCCACCAGATCAATGTTCTCAGACTCCTTCTTCTTCCTCTGCTGAATAACCTGTATCTTCTCGTCCTTACGATACTTATCTGTTTAAAGACAAAATGATCCATTAGCAGCGCACCATTTCCGCCAGAGAACAATACAAGCATATACATATACCAAATTGGTGAATACTCACTGTTAATGCTCTTTAGACGTTTGACGATGTCTAGTTTCTCTTCATGACTGATCCTGTAGAGCTTATCACTAGAAATCGCCATGAACTCAACAGCCCGGGTGCATGCTGCCACATGCTTTCGGGCGTAATTGGACGAGCATGAAACCATTTTTCTCTGTTGAAAGCCGTCAGTGTTATCCATGGTTGCAATGTACTTGCATACTGTGCCACCACTAATGGCACCCAATGTATCATCCCCAACAGCGTAATTTAACACATCTTTGACCATGCGAGGTTCAGCTGTCAAAGATCCACGGACAAGGGGTGTGTAAGCTCTCAGGTAGATTTCAAAGTGTTCTATAAAATCCTTGATGCCATCACAGACCGTGACCGTGACATCTCCACTGGAGACGGCCACAGTTGCCTCTCTCTCTTCCTCATCAGAGAGAGGTTGTGAGTCTCTCATTATCCTTCCATATTCCTCAGTTCTACGTTTCAGGTGAACACTCACAACTTGAACGTCAAGTCGCTTGACTATCTTGTCGCAGACGCTGCACTTTCTCAGACGGTATCGATTGATTCTGCGCTTCCTTGGGGAAGGCTTCGGCTTGACAGTTAAAGCTGCACTGCGCTGAAGCTTTGTCAACTGTCTGTGCTTTTCCAGCACTTTTGATCGATCCGACTTGCTTAGATACCGGTGGCAATTGGCCAGGTGGCGATTCAGGTTCAGGGATTTGCCAGTGCACCCGCCCATTGGACATGGCTTTCTGTAAAGAAGAGACATGTGAGTGAGTGTATATGCATGGATTATAATAATGTCAGTCCCAACATTTTCGTAGCAACTGATCAAACTTTGTGTACCGAAAAATACTCACGGATGCCTGCTCATGGCCGTCTTCACTCTTGGTCGAGCCCCGTGTTTGCCAATGCGTTTCTTTAGTTTGACGGCCTGTGCCTTCCTCACAGACTCCCAAAAGTCCTGTGCCACCTCTATGCACACTCCTTGCTTCTCTTGTAACTTGATTATAGCCCTCTCGTGGACTTTGATTTTCTTTGAGAAGAAGGAGTCGATTTCGTTCAGAGTTGGGGGTTTCCCACCCTTCCCGAATATCTCTTCATCAAGTTCTTGTAACTTCCGAGATTCATCTATTTTTTTCATGATATCCTCTGGAATAGTTCCAGTTGTAGAGGCAATTACATCCACTTCACCTGGCGTGATCCTCCTTGAGGCACGACTTCCTTCACTCGTTCCAGAGGTGGATTCTGTTGAGAAAGGAAATTTATCACATAAACATTCCTGCATATACGATATTCATATATTTTCGATTCATACAACATAGCCCATATTCTACCTTCAGTTGAGTCTTTGCCACATGGATCGGGCTCCTCTGCAGTGATTTGGCTGCCAGCTGCAAGAAAAGAGAACCGTAGGTAAAGACGAGCGAGATACAGAGTTAGACGTTGAATGGGTAGTAGCCCATATGTGTGTGTGTGTTTACTCACATGGAACTCCCAATCCAAGAGCCGTCACCTTCGGTCGTTTTTTCAGACTTTCAATAAAGGATTTCATTACCTCTTCCTCCTCGGAGGATAAGGTCAGCTTCGCCCTCTTTTGTAAAGAAACATATTCCTTGACACTGAACGTCTTGTCCTCGCAAGAATCGTCCACAGTCGACTCTGAATCCATGATTCTTGTTGGTTAATTATTTACCCTGTAAGCTGTAAGAAAGAAAAACTGTCAACATATTGTAGAGTAAAATATTATCCTACACATGCAAGGTAGGCGGTTTGTAGTCAGAGTGTTCCTTCTCATGTAGGCTACGTTGGTCCACGGCATAAAGATGCACCCTTTATTAGGGCCCTCCCAACCGCCAACCGGGAGACGCGCCCCTACGCTGTCTAGCCACAGCGCGTAGATTATTTTGGGTGTGTTCATAAGCTCCATGTCACTGCGCCCGGCAGGGACGTGACGCGGCCGGTAACCAGTCATGGCCTTAAGGGAACGCCCGCTAGTAGCAACAGGCGCGAAACTCCCCAATGCGGTCGATGCCAGCATGACGCCATCTAGTTTCAGAGGAGGAGGCGTTGGCGGCGTTCACGCTGACAAAGCCGAAGCATGGATACTCTATCTTAACACACGAAGCCGATGCATGAGTCGACGACAGGTTTCTAACCGACGACATTGCGTGCGGCCTGCGGGCAAGACAAGGGTATCAACATCAAATCAAAGGAAGTGTGCAATGCCAGCCTTAGCCCGCGGGGCGGAAATGCTCATTGGTGATCATCCTTGTGGCTATAGCTCCCCGAAGGTTACAGGTATCTTTCCATATCCCGAGCAGCCACAAGGTAGTCATGAAGCTGGTACACCTCGACAAGGTTACACAGTCCCTTGCTCTGGTGGGGAAAGCCCCAGAGCCCTACCAGAAAATGTGGTTTGTTACAATCATGCAAATAGTTGGTCTGTCCACTCATTAGAAACGACCATATGCCCTCAATCTGTCAATCCTTCTTGAGTCTCGTATCACGGACTACACTCCTGGTGGTCCCCGTCCACCAATGTTTTGGGAACCACGCATTTGTGTGAATTTTGTACCCATAAATTATCTTTCTTTGCGTAAAAATTTTGCATAAACATGTGTATCATCAGCCCGCAATTAGTTAGGCCTTCAGGAGTCTCATACTGCATCACATACTCCACTCCAGGTGGTCCCCGTCCACCAATTCCTAGGAACCACGCTTTTGTATATTCTGAGTTTTTTTGCCCATATTTCATTCTTTCCGCGTTATTTGCCATGTATCACGAGGAGTCGCAGCTTCAGCCCCAGCACACCGTCACCCGTCGTCGCCCGCGAGAGTGGAGTACTTCGTTCCAACCGACCGCTCGATAGAAGCTGCGTCAGTGTGAAGACTAGGGTTCCAACCGACGACATTGCGTGCGGCGGCATCACCTTCGGGATGCGTTATCGCACGGAGAGTGGAGTTACCATCGCCTAGAGAGAGAGAGGGGTCGCTGCATTGAAGGCTGATCGCATTGGAAAACACGGTATAAACGTGCGCCGCCACGAAGAGCCGCAGCTAATGCCGAGAAGCTTCTCATAAAAGAGAGGGGGTTGTGCGGAAGAGACGAGGGTGTCACATCAAATCGACCTGAGAATCAGGATTGCCAGGTAGAAGCGAGCGATGCCAAGCCTTATTAGCGCGGAGAAGCTCGAGCGGGTTGTGGTGAGTTACTCCCGCTTTTCGCTCAACCTTCGTTTCCCAGTTGTAGGGTGCACTCGTCAAGTACTACCGGTGTTGCCACTATTGCTACTATCACTAGTACAACTACTATTACGACTACTACTACTACTCCCACGAATATTACTACTACTAATACAACTAGCAGGTTGATAAATGCATCGGGAAATAATATAAAAATACAGTTTTCTTGATGTAACTCGGGAACTATGAGGCGTGTGAAGATTTTGAGGATACCATATGAATCCTCACTAAATTCCGCTTCGACACATATATTCGGCTTAAAATGTTAGCCCGCATAATTTCGAGCTAGCGAGTGGAGAAGAGTTAGTACTTACAATATACTGTATACAAAACTCAATACGGAGACTAGAAACGAGTCTGTATTGTTTATTTTCCTCTGTTTTTATTTGCGCATGTTCTAGTACAAGTCTTTATGAAGCCATTGATACCAAATCTATTGGAGTACGATATATCTGTGAGGGTAAAATACGTCCGTCCGAGACAGCGAGGGAGTCAAGTGAAGCGCGTGGCCACTCAGCCCCTTTTTTTTACCCTACTGTTGGCAGTTGTGTCGTTGATACAGTACGAGTGGGACGGCAGGTCCGGACATATGGTTCCGCTCTTGGTCGATCGGCCAGTGGAGCGAGGCTTCGTCCGTGTGATTATGCCTGAAAGCCTCTAAGGCAGAATCCCGGCTGGATGACCAACGATACCGCGTACGGCCTGCATCGGGATGGTCACCATTGAATTTTCGAGAGATTCGCTCCCCGCTCGTTCGCGGGCTGGGCTAGAAGATGGACCCGTGCAGAGGGAACTCGGGAGTGCCTCGACAAACAGGTTCAGGCTCTCCCCTCCCTAGTAGAGAACACCCAGATGCTGATGTGCCGTACCGAATCGTTCGCAAACGACTTACGTACCGGTCAGAGTGTTGTTGGCGGCAGAGCAGCATCCTCACTGCGATCCGTTAAGACTTCTCCCTAACAAGGCTGGAGGTTTCGTCACGCAACCTGTTATAGTAGGATATCAATGTATTATTATTATTTAATATCACCACGAATTAGGCATACAATTGTCAATGGAAAAAACCCACGACAGATAGATCACGCCACCTTATAGGAATGTCGTCCGTCAGTGTTTACCGTCTCAGTTTTGTATACTTCGCACTCCGATGGTGCGCAGAGGTCACCTTGACATACGTGACCAATTGTAACAATTATTTTCCAACCTGTAACTCGTCACTCCTTCACGAGAGTCCGACTGACACACAACGACAGTCGCTCTCGCTCCGACGCTTCTTGTACATATAGGCTACGAATAATTCGCCTTAAGGAAGCTGAAATCTTAATCAACGCCCTTTAAACGCCCCCCGACAAGCCCGTTACATTTGGTTGACAGCGGTCACCCCGCGCCTGTGCCTTCGCTACCTCGTTCTCCTCCAAGCCACGAAAACTCACCAACAAACTCCGGGGACAGGCGTACACAGGAAGGAAGGAGTCACAGTCCTGCCGTCCGCGGCAACGAGGAGGCGCCTGCCTCAGCCTCGTATGGTGGTGCTGGGTGATCCAGTGTCATTTATTAAGTCGTGTGCTGGCTACTACGACAAGCTGGCTATGTTCCCTACAAGTGGGAAGAATTTTCCCAAGACTTTGGGAATTGTAGCACAAGTCTAGACGCTGGCCCTTCCTACGACATACAATTTGCTGTGGGGCGGGTAAACTTAGCTTGCTCTTGAGCGCTGGACGGGGCCCTCGGTCATGAACCGTGTGGCGGATAAACGGCGGGGGTAACGCGCCAGCACCTGATGGCTTGTTTTGCCTCGTGAGCGCTGGACGAGGCAAGCGGATAATCGGCGGGGGTAGCTCGTTCTCCCTTAATAATGGTTCGCTTTGCCTCTTGAGCGCTGGCCGAGGCAGTCACTGACAGTTAAACGGCGGGAGTAACGGACTCAGGCCTCGCGAGCTCTGGCCGAGGCCAGCGGGTAATCGGCGGGGGTAGGTCGCTCGCCCTTTATGGTTCGCTTTGCCTCTTGAGCGCTGGCCGAGGTAGTCACCGACTGCTCGAGTGACGGGTAAACGGCTGGAGTAACGGACAAGTCAAGGAGACACTGGCCCTTCATACGACATAGAATTTGGTGTGTGGCGGGTAAACATTGCGTCTCGAGCGCTGGACGAGGCCCTCAGTCATGAATCGTGTGGCGGGTAAACGGCGGGGGTAACGCACCAGCACCTGATGGCTCGCTTTACCTCGCGGGCGCTGGACGAGGCAAGCGGGTAGGGACATCTCACTTTCAGTCCGGGAGAAAATGAGCATTTTGGGGTGCTCAACTAGTTATTCGTCGGAATATCTCATGGCTGCGGTAGCGTATTTTAATTAGCACCGAAAGCACATTCATGGCAGACTTGCGTAGCGTAGATATGTCTAAAATTGATGGAATTCATAGGGACATCTCATGACTGAGTGCTCGTACTTTCAATCAATCAGCACCGTACACATTACACTTGAACCACATTAACTATACACTTGCTTAGTGTAAGTATGTTGCTCACTTTCAGTCCGGGAGAAAAGGAGCATTTTGGGGTGCTCAACTCAGTCCGTGCTCCCTATCTCGCTCATTCCAGTCCCAGAAAGGCCCCCAAACGTTACCCCTAGAACGGTAGCGTGACTTTTTTGCCGACAGGAACATGAATATTCTGTCTGTCTGTCTGTCTGTCTGTCTAGCTGGCTGGCTGAATCTGTGGATTCTCTCTCTCTCTCTCTCTCTCTCTCTCTCTCTCTCTCTCTCTCTCTCTCTCTCTCTGGGTCCGTCCCATGGCGGGAACCGTTACTTTGTCTCCACCCCTGACCCCCCCCCGACCCCCAAACGTTACCCCTAGAACGGTAGCGTGACTTTTTTGCTGACAGGAACATGAATATTCTGTCTGTCCGTCTGTCTGTCTGTCTGTCTAGCTCGCTGAACCTGTGGATGTTCTCTCTCTCTCTCTCTCTCTCTCTCTCTCTCTCTCTCTCTCTCTCTCTCTCTCTCTCTCTGTCCGTCCCATGGCGGGAACCGTTATTTCGTCTCCACCCCTGACCCCCCCCCCACCTCCAAAACGTTACCCCTAGAACGGTAGCGTGACTTTTTTGCTGACAGGAACATGAATATTCTGCCAGTCAGTCTGTTTGTTTGTCTGTCTAACTGGCTGGCCGGCTGGCTGGCTGGATGAATCTGTGGATGTTCTCTCTCTCTCTCTCTCTCTCTCTCTCTCTCTCTCTCTCTCTCTCTCTCTCTCTCTCTCTCTCTGTCCGTCCCAAGGCAGGAACCGTTACATCGTCTATTTTCGTTCACGAACTAGATTATGGCAAGCTTTTAAATTCGTTTCAAACCTTATGTTGAGGCACATCCTATCACTGTTAATGCTAATTAGTATTGATAATCAACTATATACACTTTAAATAGAAAAAGAAAAATGTAATCACGTCGTTTTACAAGTAACGGACGAAACTTTTTGACAAGCAGAATATCGTTCACTTGGAAATTAGACAACAGAAGTTCTTCGTTATATAGAGATTGAAAGTAAATCATATATATTTTCCATGGTTATACTCAAATCATGAGAACATTGTAATTGAAATGAAATAACTCATTTATGTGTCATTTTCATAATCCTAAATAATTATATAATAACATGCCTTCACAAACGCTCGCTTGACCGTGACTGGCGGTTGAATGCACACGACGCCATTTTGCACACGGCACCGCGGCGCTTCCTGGCAGGAAGGAGACAACTGTCGATGATTTGGCCGATGCTGACATGTCAACAAAGAAAATAGCCGGGATGATGAAGATCAGTAAAAGAACAGTCCAACGATGGAAAAGGAGGTATGAAGAGACTGAAAGTTTAGAAAATACAAAAAGATGTGGAGGCCCTCGTCACACCACCCGGCAAGAAGGCGACTCCATCATTCAGTCAGCCACCCAGAACCCTCTCACGACGGCAGTCAAGATAACAAGAAAAATACAAGTCCACGTTGCAGTGCACACGGAGAGGCGGCGGCTTCATGAAGCTGGCCTGCATCACCAGACGCCCTCCACCAAGCCTTTCCTCACGCAGAGAAACAGGGAGGAGTAATAAATTACCCGGCGCCATAGTTATTCCTATTCTTATTACTTCTTTATCATAGAACTACAAAAAAAGTCAGGACATATATTTCTGTAAGCGTGAAGTAAACACGGTACTTCCTCCTCGCCCAACAACCAAGAGTGGGCTAGGCTAGACTCCGTAATTATTGTCTTATAAATCGCCCGCGTTCAAATCCTCTCTCTCTATTACACACACACACACACACACACACACACACACAAGAGCGATACAATATATGAAGTTTATTTATGAACGCTAGGCATAAGTTATAATATATTTAAATGAAAAGCTTAATATATTGGTCCTCAGACAAAACAGGAGGGACTGCGATACCACGGAGGAACCAAACTTGCCTCAGCCGGCTGAAATACGTCATTCGTCACTTAACATAATATTGGTTGGTGGTTGAATATTAGTAGTTTAGGAAAACAGACCGTAATATTACTCTCCCCACTGCTGAGGTGATCAAGTCCCGACTCACGTCCATCAAAACTATAAGCTACAATTAAATCCCACAGCTGTTTCCCAACATATGCACATATGCACATCAACACATCAACAAAGAAATTGTAAGAGAAGACCCATTCTTCCCCAGGCAAACGTAACACACCACAGGACTCGCTCATCCCTATACAGTGACTGAAAAAATGACGGTTAACCCTTACCGTAACCGTCTTGAGCGCCAAGAGACTTTCATAGTGACATGAACTGTTTAACAGTTAACATTCTCTGTACGTACGTTGCACCATCTTTATAATTATACTACCAAATTTGACACACCAACTATAGGGGTATCATAATAAATCAGCTGCCTTAGCAGAATAATGTGCAGAGTTACTTTAATTATATTTTTTTCTCTGATGATGTGGGGGGTGTATCTAGAAAAAGTAGTAATAGTTTTGTAAATCTATACGTACTACAGTTGAGTTCTGCTGAAAACATTCAAATTCCTGGAAATTTAGTGATCGAGGCATTTGTCACATTATGTATTAATAGGCTAGGCCAGTTTTTGCATCACTATAAGAGAATGGTACGGCATTCCTTGCTGTTTCAGTCACCGATATTTTGGTAGGGATACAAGAAGGAAATATGAAACACACACATAGTATAGTATGGACGAAATACAGCATCTGTGACAGCTCAACTTCAGCATTTTTTTTTTTTTTCAGTTCTCTTGGTTAATTTTCTAGATTTGGTGCATAAATGTTCCAGCCTATTACAAAACTTTCATTCTGTACTAGTTTCATATTCTGCTGCATTGAAAATCACGTATTAGCAGGAGCTTTCCCATGGCATAGGGGCACCAGTGCCCTTATGCCACAACCCGTGCCTTTTCCGCATACTTTTTGCGGGTACCGTACCTACACTACCTACGCAAGTGTCTAGTTAAATGTGTTTCAGCTGTAATGTGTAGGAATAGCTTCGGAAGAAAAGGAGCAATTTTGGGTGCTCAGCTCAGTCCGTGCTCCACGATCCTCACACACACAAAGAAACATTGATAGGCTAGCACAGATCAACACCAAGGCGGCTAGGTTTATTACAAACAACTAGACTCGAACGTCTGGAATCACAACACTGATCAAACAACTGATAAACATGGAACCTCTGCACATACGCCAGACAAGCACACAGACTTACACTTATGTCCAAGATCACAAACATACTCACACAACGTAAACAGTCAACGTACTCCATAAATAGCAAACCTACAAGACTTTGTACCCCATCTCAACCCAATAACCGCTAAGAACTCGGCTCCTAGAATCGCTAGAGCGAGGGGGATGATACGTTGCCGTGAGCTTCTAAACGCCGCTGTCTGGAAGTGCGACGACCAAGTCGATGGTGACCGTTCGGAGCGGCCCGCTGGTACGGAATTGCGAGATTAAAGGGTACGGCTGGTCAGCGGCTGGGCCGAGCGTAACGGTCTTCCCGCTCCTGGCTCTCGCTCGCGCGGCCAGCGAGGGGATCGAGACCCCCGTGCGGGACGGTCCCCAAGACAACGGTCGATAGTATGCTGTGGGGAAGCAAGGGTTGAGCGAGCCGGCGGCGGACTCGCTCCACAAACCCGCTCGAGCTTCCCGAACGCTGTTTGGGGCCGGAGCGCGCTGCACCTACCCGAGCGACTAATCGTTTGCCAACCTCTCAGACCGGGGCCAGCAAACTTGGATGGGATTAGTCTCTCGTGTTGCGCGCACCGACCTCAACAAACGCCGTTGGACTGTATCCTAGTTCGCGCCCACCCTCCCGCGGCCCAAGATTCGGCATCGCTCACTTCCACCTGGAAATCCTCATTCTTCTCAGGTCGATGTTGATGTTGACAGCCTGGTCTTGCCCCCTCTCTTTCATGAGAAGCTTATCGGCATTAGCTGCGGCTCCTCGTGGCGGCGCACGTTCTTACCGTGTTTGCCAATGCGATCAGCCTTCAATGCAGCGACCCCTCTCTATCGCTCCCTAGGCGATGGTAACTCCACTCTCCGTGCGCTAACGCATCCCGAGGGTGACGCCGCCGCACGCAATGTCGTCGGTTGGAACCCTAGTCTTCACACTGACGCAGCTTCTATCGAGCGGTCGGTTGGAACGAAGCACTCCACTCTCGCAGGCGACGACGGGTGACGGTGCGCTGCTGCTGCTGCTGCTGCTGGTATTGTCCGTGGTGCGTTCGCTCGCACCTCGACGCAAGAGCATCAGCAGCAACACCCTCACCACCATCACCACCAGTCTGCTGCTATATGACGAGGACGCGCGGACGACGACGAGGACGACGACGTGGCCGGCAGAGTTTCGAGCCCACGCATCATCCTCATCATCCGCCGTCTGTTGAAACCAGGGACGCGGCGTCGCTGACCAGAGCTGTCCGACGCTGAGCAATCTCCTACTTTACTAAAGGCGCGGCCACACTTGCCCTAGAACATTGCTCGAAACAATGTTCGACGCGTGAAGGAAACATGTCTCTAACTTTGTCACGGACGTGTTCGAGGCACTAGCGTCCACATCATGTTGGCAGCTCTGCCTGTGACATGGTGGTAGCACTGGTGTGGACGAGGCTTCGAGCTGCTGACATGTATCATCCACACCATTCAAGCGACGGCAGTGCATGGTGTGGACAATGGAGTGGACCAAGGAGCAGACATTCGTGTTGATTGAACTGTATCAGTCACACCCAGTGTTATGGGATCCAACAGATCCAACATACAAGAACAAAGTGAAAAAACTAGACGCTTGGAGAAGCATCTCACAGGCCCTGGCAGTAGAACGAGCCGAGGTAGAAAAGAAGATGAAAACTTTGATTGGCCAGTTCCGGAGGGAGCAGAAAAAAATGAATACGAAGTCTGGAGCTGGAACGGGCGATGCATATATAAGCACATGGTTTGCCTTCAACAGCATGAAGTTCCTGTTAAGTAGAAACACACCACATCCCACAAACGACTGTGGTATCAGGGTAAGCAGTGATATTCCTATATACGTCCTGAGGTGTTTATTTACGAATGACATAACATGTATAGTTAACATGCATCCTAGTATCAATTTCTTACTAGGATTGTACAAATGTCAACATAATGAAACTGTACACAACACATAATAATGAATAAAACTTAAGATTCATCGTAGCATTACTCATTTAACATAGAGACAATCACATTAGTTATAAATGCTATGTTAAAATGTTCTTACTACCATATACCATAACTTCATCACTTGCACTCCTGAAGAATCAGTAGTGCCCCGGCGTACTTGTTTATACAGATTGCTTGCACTTAGCAATAGTTATCCTGCCAGGGCACCCGTCCCACATTACTCACAAAGTACTCTTTGAACTCTGTACGGATATCCTGTGCAGTCATTGTTGAAATATGGGTACTTCCCTGTGCAGGTTGCATACACGATTCACTATGAGAATTGCGCCATGAACCTGGGATGAATGTACCGCTGTCATTATCGAGCACATCAAAGGTGCCAGGGGGTGAATATGCTATTCTTGATGATGTACTACTCCTAAGGTAATTATGTAGATACACACATGTCGTAGTTACACTTTTTACAGTGTCAGGTTTCAGTAGCATAGGCTTGCGTAACACTCTAAATCGAGCAGTTAATATGCCAAATACATTCTCGACCACTCGTCTTGCTCTGCTTAAACGGTAATTATAAACTCTCTTATTCGACCCCCTATCATGGTGGCCGCTGTATGGTTTCATAATGTTCTCCAGTAATGGGAATGCTTCGTCTCCTACAAAGACGTACGGCATGGGTTTTTCTCGACCAGGAAGCGGAGTAGGGGTAGGAAGGTTCATGGCACAGTTATCTAGTGATTGTTTGAAGATAGTCTGGTTAAATACACCACCATCTGATATACGACCCTGACAGCCAACATTTATATATGTGAAGTTGTATGTAGCATCAACAACAGCAAACAGAACTATGCTAAAAAATCCCTTGTAGTTGAAATAATCACTCCCTGTAGACGAAAGACATTGCACACATATATGTTTACCATCCATCGCTCCAACACATTGTGGGAAATCCCACAAACGTTCAAACTCTCGTGAAATGTTGATCCATCCATCTGCAGTTGTTGGCAACTGAAAGAAAACCACTCCTATAAGAATAATAATTTTAGTACATATATAGTTACTACCGGTATTATTATTATTATTATTATTATTATTATTATTATTATTATTATTATTATTTTGTTCTAGTTTCAAGGTATTGAGCCGTCAACATCCACTGTTGCTCAAAATACGGAGGACACCGCCACGGGATCCTCGCCCGAGGGAGAACAAGAAGTGTCCATCATGGAACGGGCAGACACCGTAGGACCGAGCACTTCAACAAGCGTACGTGTAAATCGTAAAAGGAGACAGGACGCCATGGCGGAGGAGGCGTATGACATTATGAAAACACTGCGGCAGGGGTATGAGAGCAGGGACGAATATCACCATTTTGGGGAACTGATTGCATGTAAAATAAGGGCACTTTCTTGTCACCACGCAAGGAACACGGTTCAAAATATAATACAGAACACACTATACAATGCAGAGCAAGGGATGTATGACAAACCAACACCCACCACTCAACAGCAATACATGAACTAATGCACGATCTCTGAATAACACTATATGGGATCAGTACTTGTTAGTACAGTCGCCCTCATTAATTGAAAATTTACCCTTTGTGATTAGGTATTCTAGTAAGATTTTACTAGTACACTGAGACCTCATTATTTTTTAAGTGCCTTTAAAGATATGTTTATACTAATAAAAATTTTTTAGTTTTATTCATCACCACCATATTTACTCAAGATTGTTATTTACTATTGGTGGAATAAAAATTCTGGTGGCAACTGTTCGTGCGTGCATATGGTATGTCTTAATGGGACAGTATGCTTATGCACCACCTGCCTGTTTCACTGTAATAAGTAAATTGGTACTTACTCCTTCCTTACATTATCCTTACCTTCACGTATTCACTGAGGCCGCTCATAAGTGCTTCACACACTTCTGGCACTATCTGTGAAATACTCTGCTTGGATACTTTGAAAAGGTAGCTGAGACTGCGATATGAATCGCCTGTTATCAGATATCGTAGTGTTACTGCCAGCCGATCAGTGCTCGAAATTGGTTTTCTGAGCCTGGTTTCCACTTTGGTAATAGTAGGTCCAATTATGTTGAGTATGTGCTCAAAGTCTGCCTTCGACATCCTGAAGAAATTTGAAAAGGATGCACTGTCCCCGAGTTGAGCCGGCAACAATCCAACGTCATCTCCCATCAGCTCATTGAGGATATTGTTCCTTTCACCAGTGTTTTTTTATCTAAGCGTTGGACGCATCCAAAATCGGCGACGATATCTTCCCCGTTGTCTCTGCTGTGTAAATAGTATCACCGTAGCTGCAGCGGCCAGTAGCGCGTCTTCCCTCGTCGCCATGGTGCTGGGTAGTGACTGAGGCAAGTGTGGACCACTTCACTATTTCACCTCTTGTTTCCAGCATGTCCATGACTTTGCCCCAAACAGTGGCCGAAACACTGTCCCAGTACTGTCAGTGACATGTTGCTAGCGTGCGTGTAACATGTTTTCTTCATGCGTCGAGCAGTGTTTCGGGCAATGTTCTAGGCAAGTGTGGCCGCGCCTTAAGGCTTTAAGCGAGCGCGCGGCACGCCCGTCGTGCTCGTTCGCCCCTTGGCCGCCAGCTAACGCCATAGCTACCTGGTTGATCCTGCCAGTAGTCATATGCTTGTCTCAAAGATCAAGCCATGCATGTCTAAGTACAAGCCGATTAAAGGCGAAACCGCGAATGGCTCATTAAATCAGCTATGATTCATTGGGTCTGTACCCACACTTACTTGGATAACTGGTAATTCTAGAGCTAATACATGCACCACGTCTCTGACCGCAAGGGAAGAGCGCTTTTATTAGTACAAAACCGGTCGGGCCTCGGTCGGTCACCCCACCGTGTTGAATCTGAATAACTTGTCGCTGAGCGCACGGTCTCCGCACCGGCGTCGCCTCTTTCAAGTATCTGCATTATCAGCTTTCGATTGTAGGTTATACGCCTACAATGGCTATAACGGGTAACGGGGAATCAGGGTTCGATTCCTGAGAGGGAGCCTGAGAAACGGCTACCACATCTAAGGAAGGCAGCAGGCACGCAAATTACCCACTCCCGGCACGGGGAGGTAGTGACGAAAAATAACGAAACGAGACTCAACCGAGGCCACGCAATCGGTCAGATATAGATGTTGACGCAATGTGATTTCTGCCCAGTGCTCTGAATGTCAAAGTGAAGAGATTCAACCAAGCGCGGGTAAACGGCGGGAGTAACTATGACTCTGAAGCGTTAGCCGAAGAGTGCACGTAGGTCGAACCCAGGAGGCCTCGGCTAGACTAGAACCATAGTTACTTTTGATAAGTGGCCTCCACGTGGTTCCCGCTGGATGCGCAGGGTTGGGGCCTAACCGCCGCCCCTCTAATCCCTGCGTAACCAAACACCTACCTCCCAGCGGCAGCTTTTTCTGACCTGTCTTATTTCTGCTAATCCCAAACCAGGATGGCGGAAGCTGCCGCCGGTCGGGGCTAAGACCGCTCCCATACCTGTCCAGAGTGTAGCTCGACCTTCGCCTTATTCCCGGGGCGGAGGCTACACCAACGGAGAGCACACCCCGAGACATTTCACGCGGCGCTCTTACAGGAGACAGTGACCCGGCCGAGAGCCAGGTGGGACCCAGAGGAAGTCAGCCTGATGGCTACTTACGAAAGGGACCACCCTGAGCTCTCGGTTGGCGAGCTGTGCGCTAACATCCGCGCGCAGGTTCTCCCCCACTGTACCCTAGACTCTATTACGAGTCACCGGAAAAACCGGGAGTATAAGGACTTTCTGCGATCACTGCGCAGGAGCCCGCGACGGCCCCGCCCACCGAGGGCCGTCGTTGGTGGACCCCCCGTGAGGGCCCGAAGAGGGGGGGTAAGAGTAGAAGAGCGACCCGATGTTGTTGCCGTCCCGGAAGCGGTGGAAACATCGGTAGCTGAACACCCTGCGCTCAGCCGCGATGGGGAGGACGAAGAGGCTGAGCCTGCGGAGGACGACAGGGACCTCGTCAGGGCCCTGGAAGAATCCGTCAGGACGGCCTCAGAGCACCTCTCCATACCCATACTTTGACATTTAACAGATATCCAGGCACAATTCGATGCCTGGGTCCCTCCTCGCCCCCCACGTGGTGCAACCCCAAGACCGGTGCATCACGCCGACCTCACACCAACGAGGTTAAGGATGAAAAGATACGCAGCCTTCCAAACCCAGTACAGGCGGGACAGAGGCCGGGTGCTGAAGAAAGTTCTAAGTGGGGATGATCTTCACAGCACCCCAGCCTTCCGGAGGGTTCTCACACCTTCTGGAAGGAGCTGTTTAGTCGGCCGAGTCCGGAGGACCGCCGAACCCCGGATACCGTTAGACGGGTCAGTCCATCCGTGATGGGCGCCGTCTCGGAGGAGGAGGTTGAGGCGGCACTGAAGGCCACCCCGAAAGCAACGGCACCGGGCCCCGATGGTCGTCTCATTAGCGACCTGTTGGGCCTAGGGACTGCCAAGCTTGCATGGTTGGTCAACGGGTGCCGCTGGCTCGGGGCCCTGCCCCCCGACTGGGTGAAGGGCAGGACCATCCTGCTGCCCAAAGTGCCAACTCCATCGGCACCAGGGGATCTTTTACCATCACACCCCTGATAACAAGGCTGTGTAACTGGATCCTAGCAAGACGGCTGGACCGGGATGCGCCTCTGCCAGCGCAGCAGAAGGGCTTCAAGAGGGAAGAAGGCTGCGGCGCCAACATTGCCGTTCTTAGACCGGTGATCAAAGCGGCGCAGCAGAAACCCTCTAGCCTTTATGTTGCGTGGGTAGACTTCAAAAAGGCGTTCGACTCGGTGGGCCACCCTTCCCTGCTGGCAGCGTGCAGGAGATGGGGCTTCCCATCTCGGCTCACTGAGTATATCTGACAAATGTATACAAACGCTGCTATCAATTTTGACGGAGGCGTCCCCACGAACATTCAGAGGGGCGTTCCCCAGGGGGATCGCCTCTCCCCCTATCTATTCAACATAAGCCTGGACTGGGCCTTAGTTGCTCTCCCCAATAACATCGGGGTGAAGGCGGGTGGCAACACCATCAGCTAACCCGCCTTCGCCGATGATGTAGCGCTGCTGTCGTCAACCCGAGTGGGCCTCCAGGCCGCGCTCAGCAAACTTGCTGATGCTGCGGCCTTGTTGGGGCTCGAGGTGGGCGTCGGGAAATGCGCCACTCTGGGCGTAGCAGCCAACAAAAAGAAAAAGACATGGGCCCAAGATAGTACCCCCTTTACCATCCAGGGGAGGCCTATCCAAGCACTGGCTCCCGGGGAATTCTTCAAGTACCTGGGAGTTCAGATGGGCGCCGGCGGAGGGGCAACGGCGTACCCTCACACGAAGACCTAGTGCGCAAGCTTGGTAGGCTGGTTTGAGCACCGGCAAAGCCCCAGCAGAAGTTCTGGGGCCTGCTTAACATCATTATACCTCAGCTGCACTACCCACTGATTAACATGGATGCTACGGCCGGCCAGCTAGGCCGCATCGACCGGGCCATCAGGCGATTTGCTCGGTCCTGCCTCCACCTGCCCATGGATACCCCTTTGGGTTATTTCCATGCGGCTGCAGTGGATGGGGGACTCGGCATTCCATGCCTGCCCACGCGGGTCCCTCGGTTAAAGAAGGATATCCTCCTCCGAGGACCCGGTGGTGACGCATGCCGTGGGAGCCGGTGGTCCAGGCAGCTCTATGAGGCAGTCGATCGCTCGGGATTAAAAGACGCCTCCGGGTCTCCTGCCTCTACGAGCTGGATAAATGACGGTACTCTTCTCCTCAAAGGGGTCGAGCGCTTCCATCGGCAGCTGAAGTCATCCCCCATAGCCTCCACCCAGCGCGACAACTGGTTCCTGGCTCTAACCTTTGTCCTCCTCGGCATCAGGTCCTCCCTGAAGGAAGACTTGCAACACTCCTCGGCTGAACTAATTTACGACACCTGCGGCGTCCAGGACTTCGCCGCCCGCCTCAAAGGTGTCATGAGGAGCCTTCAGCCGGTGCAGCCTCGCTCTTCTCCGAAGAAGACCTTCGTCAGCCAGGACCTCGCCACTTGCACCCACGTCTTCCTGCGCGTGGATGCCGTCCGGCGGCCCCTGTACCAGCCCTACCAAGGACCCTACCGCGTCCTGAGACGGACCAGAAAGATTGTCACGATCGAAAAACATGGTTCTCAGAACGCGGCATACTTGTTGGCCCCGGACCAGTCGCCCCAGCTCTCCGTCGCCAAAACAACACCGCCCGTGCCACAACACCCCCGTACCAGGAATATATTGTTCGTTCTTTGAAGTCATTGGGAGGGGAGTACTGTAGCAGCCATAGTCACCCCTGCAAATGGACACACGCTCTCCCGGTGACTCTTCAGAGAACGTGGCGCGGGAGCGCAAATTTAGTGTTTTCATTGTTCCTGGTGTTCCTGTCACTGTCTCGTCTCCCTGATGTCCGTGATGCGTCTTAATTGTTTATTTATTGCTACGCGTTTATCTTCCACTGTCTGTTCTCGTCTTGCTGCAGTTCTCTACTACATATTGTTCCACATTTACACCAACACTTCCATGTCATTCAAACTACACAACCTCCACATAAACACATATAAACACAAACACGTCTTCTGTGTGTCTTGCCTATCCCTATGACCTGTGTGATTTTTTGTGAATAACATGACCCAGACGGATATTACCTTCCTCTATCCGTGAACCAATTAGCGCTTAGAACACTCACTAATTCACCAACAACCCTTGGGGCTGTTGGGTGCGGTCTGGCCCCAATATCCAGCCTTCCCTTCTTGGGTTCTGTGGTGGGTGGGGGTGTGGTCAAATGAAAGACAAAAATAATGTATAGGTAAAAATAGTTTGCCCCGGCCTGGCTCCCTCCCTGACGTCCGCTTGTCTCCTGAAATTCCCACACGGTCCTCTCCCATCGCCACCTTGGAGCCTGTCACGGTTCCTGGCGGTGCTTGTGGGAAGTCCCTGCCACCTAGAGCAACGGTAGGCAACCTGCGGCTCCGGAGCCGCATGCGGCTCTTTCAAGAGACCCGTGGGGCCCCTGTCATCTAATTAAAAATGTCCAAATTATCTGGGTATCACTTCACATTTAAATGAAATTAACAGGAAACTTCAAGGAAGGGGAAACATTGCATTGTTGCTTTTGGAAAAAGTGCTTTCATTTGAACGAAAGTTATCAATGTTTGTCAGATCTTAAAATGGCTCACTAATTCACTTCCCTTTAGAGAAATTCGAAGAAGGAGCAGATTTCGAGTTGGATAGCGATATCCTAAATAAATGCACAACTGAAAATGCAATAATAATTTCAAGGCCACTTTGTCATTTGTGATTAACCCGCTTTACACTCAACTTTTTAGCTTTTATGGGAGTGAACCAAGCAAAATTATAACCTGTATTAGCTGATTTACAGGAAAAAAGATTTGTGGACTTCAAAATTCAGGGCCATGCTTTTCGATCTTGAAAATTTGCAGAAGCAAACAAGCTACACTGGCATTCCAAAACAAACGGACTGAACTGCTTGAGCTACAAAAACGATATCATATTGTGTATGACGTGTGGAATTCATTAGCAGACACTTACACACACACCTGAAGATATGCTTTTGGCATCCTCTCTATTTTGGGCGGTGGCCAAGTGGTCAGCGTGCGGGAGTGATGAGCCGAGTGGTGGGTCGAGTCCCAGCAAAACACGCTGATTTTTGCAAGCCATCGCTGAGTTGCGGAAGATTACCCACATGCTGCCCATGTCTCCTATCAACCCTAACTTCAGCGACTTCATGCATGTGGAGCACCGGGGGGCAGCATGGGCCAAGCAAGAGTCAAATATAACGGCAGCTACTATAAATAAAATTCGCCTGCGCCACTAACGGGTTGGGGTCGTCAAAAAGGCCCCTCAAGAGAGCCTACTGGCGCTACAGGCAGCACATAAATAAATATATATATATATATATATATATATATATATATATATATATATATATATATATATATATATATATATATATATATATATATACATTATTCAACTTCTTTTAATAGAAGACCCACCCTTCAGGAACTTAACGACTCAAGGCTGGAGGCTGCAGAACGCTTAGCCTCAGACCTTACTATTATTTCCGATTAGGGCAAGAAGAACCTGGTGTCCTTCAACGCCTCAAACACACAGTATCTCAACCTATCCACTCGACACAATCTTCCAAACAACTATCCCTATTCTTTGACAACACCCAGCTATCACCTTCCTCAACACTAAACATTCTCGGTCTATCCTTAACTCAAAATCTCAACTGGAAACTTCATATCTCATCTCTTACTAAATCAGCTTCCTCGAGGCTGGGCGTTCTGTACCGTCTCCGCCAGTTCTTCTCCCCTGCACAGTTGCTGTCCATATACAGGGGCCTTGTCCGCCCTCGTATGGAGTATGCATCTCATGTGTGGGGGGGCTCCACTCACACAGCTCTTCTGGACAGAGTGGAGGCTAAGGCTCTTCGTCTCATCAGCTCTCCTCCTCATACTGATAGTCTTCTACCTCTTAAATTCCGCCGCAATGTTGCCTCTCTTTCTATCTTCTATCGATATTCCCACGCTGACTGCTCTTCTGAACTTGCTAACTGCATGCCTCCCCCCCTCCCGCGGCCCCGCTGCACTCGACTTTCTACTCATGCTCATCCCTATACTGTACAAACCCCTTATGCAAGAGTTAACCAGCATCTTCACTCTTTCATCCCTCACGCTGGTAAACTCTGGAACACTCTTCCTTCATCTGTATTTCCTCCTGCCTACGACTTAAACTCTTTCAAGAGGAGGGTATCAGGACACCTCTCCTCCCGAGACTGATCTATCTTTCGGCCACCTCTTTGGATTCTTTTTAGGAGCAGTGAGTAGCGGGCTTTTTTTTTTTATTAATGTTTGCTTTTTGCGTGCCCTTGAACTGTCTCCTTTGCTGTAAAAAAAAAAAAAAAAAAGGTATCACCTTCAACCAAACATATATATATATATATATATATATATATATATATATATATATATATATATATATATATATATAGATATATATATATATATATATATATATATATATATATATATATAAAAACACCTGCATGAGCAAGTATTTTCTAGTTTGAATTTCATAAAAAGAAACTACGCAGCCAAATGAATGATACAATCTGCAGTCCTGCCTGAAGCGCAAAACGACATGAAGACATTGATCACCTCTCCAAAGAAACTAATGAGCAGTAATTACATTAAAGCTTAAACCCACCATGAGGACCTGTTATAGTAAGTAGAGTTAGCATGTTGTTTAAAAGTATGTAATATTTGTTCAGTCGTGGTAACAATCCATAAAGGATTAACAATAGCTTGCTGACACCATATTAAGTTATAGGAGTGGCTTCATAAATATAATGGTTTATTTTATTACAGCTGCTATAATAATAACGATAATAATAATAATAATAATAATAATAATAATAATAATAATAATAATAATAATAATAATTATTATTATTATTATAATCATCATTATTATTGTAATTATTATTATTATTATTATTATTATTATTATTATTATCAAGATTATTATTATTATTATTATTATTATTATTATTATTATTATTATTATTGTTATTATTATAGTGCACTTGATTATCTTGTCTGTGGGTATATTATTTAACTCCAATATGGACGAGGAAAATTTTCATGTTTCGTAATTTCCATTCATAACACTGCGGCTCCAGCAGCACTGATTTTCTGTCAAGCTTTATGAAAGTGGCTCATCTCGAATTTTGGGTTGCCGACCTCTGACCTAGAGGGTCTGTCCAAGACAAGTCCGTGCGACCAAAAGGTCCACGGAATAGTTCAGTAAGTTCACGTAAACCTGGGGGCTCCTCATTCTCCCAAATATAAGTGATGCCTGGCATATATGAGCCTGTTTCATTTCAGTGATACATTGTTGTCGAGTCTGTGGATGGCTGCTCGATAAATGGCCTCGATATTTTTGAAGTAGACAGTTCTCTGGTCAAGGCTTGGGGCCGTGAGCCCAAGATCATGCCACAAGGGGACGGTAGCTTGTTAGCTGAAGTTTCGTCACCTGAAGAGAGCTCAAAGTTCCGTGCCCTTATCTCGGTTCCTGGTGCATCCGTGTTCTGTTCTCCCCATGCCACCATGAACCAATCTCGGGGAGTCGTTTTTTAACGGGACCTTTTCCGTTACTCAGAAGAAAGGCTGGTGAATGAACTCAGACTACGATGTGACATCAGTGCGGCGAGTTCAACGAAAAGTAGACGGAGTACTCACACCTACACCAACATTGTTTATTAATTTCAACTGATTAGTACTGCCTAAAACTGTCAAGCTGGCCTGGCTAAACCTGAATGTGAAGCCCTATGTCCCCAACCCCAGAAGGTGTTTTCACTGTCAAGCGTATGGTCAGGTCATCCAGACCTGTCGGCATGGATAACCACTCTGACGACTTCCCTGGCCCAGTGCAGTGTTACCACTGTGGTGAGCCTCATCCTGCCTCATCAAAGGATTGTGAGCGCTACAGATTTGAAAAAAAAGAGGTATTCACTATACGCAACCAAGAAAGGGTGGCCTTTGCTGAGGCGAAGCAACTCGCTCTCAACAAAATGTCATGACCAGGAATGGCATACACCGCTGCCCTCAATGACCATGCCAATCGCCGTTCAGCCCCCATTAGCAGAAGCGCACTCGCAGTGAGGAGTCCCTCGGGGACACCCCTCCTGCTAAAGTGCCTTCTCCAGCGTCCGCTTCGGGGTTGCTGGAAAAACCCCGGGTGCCGGCTGCAGCCGCCACCCCTGCCCCAGTGGCCCCGGCTGACCCTCAGCCGGTGACCGCTGCTGCTCAAGGCCACAGTGCGGCCCTGCCGGCGCCCGTGTCCCTCACCTCCGCACAGTCTGTGCAGGGTGAGGAAGCCGACGGCAGGAGCAAGAGGACGGGGAAACGTAAGTGTTGCAGGGCCTGTCACATTGGCCCTCAGGTCAATAAAAAAAAAAACACTAGCGCTGGGGTCAACCCTCCAGCGACAGGCTGGTGGCACTACAGGGAGGTCCCTCTCCAGGGGCGCCCTGAAGAAACATAAATAATATTAAAGATCCTCCAGTGGAACTACCGCGGTTTAAGAGGATGCTGGAAGGAACTCTAAATACTGATAAAATAATCCCAGCCACAGTGTCTCTGCCTCCAGGAGATACTGTAAAAGGCAAACGCTCATCCTCCCCCACCCAATTACAGTGCCACATACCCGCCAGACGATCCCACACAAGCTCCTTCGGGAGGTACTTGTCTTCTCATCTCCAACGACATAGCACTCACTCCGGTTTCACTTAACGCTCCATTGCAGGCTACTGCTGCTCAAATCCACATCACATGTACCTACACTATATGCTCCCTGTATCTCCCACCCAGTACTCCACTCAATCAGCAAGACCTCCTGACACTAGTAGGCCAATTGCCCTCACCCTTCCTAATAGTTGGCGACTTCAACAGTCGCCATACACTGTGGGAAGATACCACCAGCAACCCAAGAGATGCCACTGTTGCATCTGTAATTGAAGACCTAGACCTCTGCATATTGAACACCGGTCATTCAACACACTTTCATATGCAAACAAATACACGGTCAATTATTGACCTCTCACTCAGTTCCCCCGATGCATACCTGGACCTCAGGTGGGAAATATCAGAGGATCAACATGGCAGCGATCACTACCCCATCTTCATCTCCCATTCAACTTTTCAACTGTCACTAGATTACCACGGTGGAAATTAGATCGCGAGGACTGGAAGCTTTTTTCGGACTATGACACACGGAGACATCAATTGATAACTTCGACACTACCGAGGATGCAGTTACCTTTTTTTACGGCGCACACTCACCCGGCTGGATAACTCACAATCCCACAGACAACGGGACATGCATCACGTCAGCCTGTGGCTTGGTGGTCGGACGAGTGCAAGCAGGCAGTGGCCTGCCGACGCCGGGCCTTCAACCGCTACAAGAGGCAGAGGACAGAGTTCAACCACATAGCCTACAAGAAAGCACGAGCACAAGCACGCCGGACTCTGAAAGAAGCGCGACGATCCTCATTTGCCAGCTATGTATCCACACTTACTTCACAGACACAAATGACACAAGTGTGGAAGAGGGTGCACAACATAGCAGGAACGTTTTCAATAAGCCCACCACCTGCACTGAAAATCAATAATAAGATCATATCAGGGAGCGCTGAAGTCGCCGACGTCATAGCCAGTAGATTTGATGCTGTGTCTCAGGGCGGCTCAAGACCTCCTGCAGTACGCCAGTTCGTGGAATAACAAGAGAGCCAGCACCTAGATTTTTCATCCCTTAACACCGGAATATACAATGTTCCCTTCTCCATGCGGGAACTACAATCAGCTCTTTCCCTTTGCAACGACACTTCGCCTGAACCCGATAACATCCCATACGCTATGATCCGACACATCAGTCCTACCACCAAGACCCTGCTGCTCCAAATATACAATTCAGTCTGGCACACTGGCTACATACCAAGTGAGTGGCGCAAAGCCATTGTACTGCCCATACACACGCCTGGGAAGGATGGTTCACAGCCCTTTCTAGTAGTGCGGCGTCCGGAGGGGGCGCAGGTTCCTTTATTGTGAGAAAGCTCGAGGTCCCTCGACCCGGCTTCTCTCGGGTCCCAGTCCCCTCTTCTCGTCGTATTACCGTACCGAATCAGGTGGGTAAAAGGCAGTCTCTTTCAGGGGCTCGCCTGGAGCGCACTCGAAAACAGACATCTTCCTACTCATCCAGTGGAATTGTAGAGGCCTACGAGCCTCGTGGGAGGAACTCCGAGCATTGATATCTCGGTTTTCTCCTGCTTGTCTTTGTTTACAGGAGACAATGCTCGGAGACTACACTCACTCTAGTCCTCCTGGGTATCGTGCCGTTTACAGTACCCCTAATCCTGGACAGGGCCACCATGGTGGCACCGCCATATTCTTTCGCTGTGATATCCCTTATGTCCCATTACAGCTTCACTCAACGTTGCAGTCTGTTGCTGTTAAGGTTTATTTGGGCAAATTTTATACATTATGTAGCCTTTATCTCCCTCCTGGTGTTCCCGTTGACAGACACGATCTTGGCGACCTGGTGCAGGAACTCTCCTCGCCTTTACTTATATTAGGGGATTTTAACGGTCGCCATCCGTTGTGGGATGATGGTGCTACCAACCCACGCGGACTTTTAGTTGCTTCTTTTATTGTGGATCAGGGATTATACATTTTAAACTCTGGGGAGGTGACACATTTTCATAGCCAGACTGGTACTTTTACCTCTATAGATCTTTCACTTTGCACTTCTAATTCTCTTCCTGATTTTCGTTGTCGGGTCTTACCGGACTTGTATGGCAGTGACCACTTTCCAATTTTATTGGAACGCATTGATTCTGTACCACAGTCACGCCTTTCTCGCTGGCGTCTAGATAAAGCAGACTGGCAGCGATTTACGGAACTTAGCTCCTCTCTTCGTCCGTTAGCTGACTTTGGAACTTCTGACGAGGCTGCATCCTATTTCACTGATGCCTTACATTCTGCAGCCCTTCAGTCCGTCCCCAGGACGTCTGCCCAGTTCCCTAAACGTCCTGTTCCCTGGTGGAACGCCGCTTGCACTACTGTTGTTCAAGAGAAGCGTGCTGCATTCTCTCGACTTCGTCGTCACCGTGGGGACCTCCAGTGTTTGGATGCTTTTCGGCGAGCGCGTGCGCGACGCACTTTCAAGGAGGCTGAACGAATTTCTTGGAAGGCTTATCTCTCTTCCATCACTACCAGAACTACACTCACAGAAGTCTTTAACAGAGTTCGTAAGATCTCTGGGACGTTTCCCCCCCCCTCCCCCTCCAGTGTTATCGCATGCAGGGGAAACGGTGGCGGACCCTAAGACTGTTGCTGACCTATTCGCCAAGCACTTTGCCAGTGTCTCTGGGAAAGATCCTACTGCACCAGGGGCTCGTCATCGCCAGGATTTGGAATCACTCGGCGTTAACTTCGCTTCCACCGGAGGGGAATCTTATAATATCCCATTTTCTCTCTCCGAGTTGAAGACGGCTTTATCCCAGTGTCATGATTCCTCGCCAGGTCCAGACGACATCCCTTATGCTTTCTTACGCCACATATCTGACTGTGGTTTTACATTTTTATTGGATCTTTACAATTTAATTTGGCGTACCGGTGATTTTCCACCTCTGTGGAGTGTGGCTGTAATTCTCCCCATTCTGAAGCCTGGGAAAGATCATCTCCAAGCAACTAACTATCGTCCTATTTCTTTAACGTCCTGCATTTGTAAAGTAATGGAGAAGATGGTGAATGTCAGGCTTATGTGGTACTTGGAGAGCCGGAGTTTATTGACCCCGGTGCAATATGGTTTCCGAAAGATGCTCTCCACCTCGGATGCTCTTTTATCCTTGGAGTCCTCAGTTTGTGAGGCGTTTGCCAATAATCACTACCAGGTGACCGTGTTTTTTGATCTGGAGAAGGCCTATGACACCGCTTGGTGTCATGGAATTTTACTTAACCTGTTTGAGGTTGGTCTTCGTGGCCGTCTCCCTGTTTTTATTCAGGAATTTTTATCTCATCGTCTTTTACTGGTTAGAGTGG
>NW_026111751.1:357500-367500 GCF_024679095.1 Eriocheir sinensis | reverse complement strand
CCTTGAGTCATTAAAAGAAGTTGAGTAATGCAGAGTGGAATCATCGGCGTAGGAATGGATAAGACAGTTCGTTTTGGAAAGAAGATCATCAATGAACAACAGAAAAAGAGTGGGAGATAGGACAGAACCCTGTGGGACACCACTGTTATTATATATATATATATATATATATATATATATATATATATATATATATATATATATATATATATATATATATATATATATATATATATTTATGTGTGTGTGTGTGTGTGTGTGTGTGTATATATTCTATACATTAGTTTAAAACACATTTTGGAGTGTTTTTACAGCATGCTGCATCATCTCTCACTTGGTTACAATGTGTTTGAGCCTGTCAAGCAGCCAAGTAGCCAATGACCAGGATTGCATCATATCTCTCAGGCTCTGTCCTGTTTTTCTTACATCATGTTAGGACATACCCGGACTTGTGCCACTGTGTAGTAGTTTGACTGTTTAGGTGTTGCAGGCCAGCCACTCATTCCTGAGCTAACAGCAAAAGCGTAGAGATGTCACTGACCACAAGGATTAATGTATCTCGTAGGAAGAGTGATCCAGTGTGGGAACATTTTAACAGAATTCCTTTTAAGTCTGGGAAAGCAAGGAGAGCTATATGCAAACAGTGTAAACTGGAGTTACAAGGAATAGCAGCAAGACTGAAAACAACCAAATTTATTGTCTTAAGAATTAAAATTCTTATTTTTTAAAGATTTTGATTTTCGATTTCAAAGAATTTTTATGAACTACTTTCAAAGAAGTGTATCATTATTTTTCAGAGACTGCTTTTACAGTATAAATTCAATGTGCTTTTGTTTTAAATACAGCACATAATAATTTTCTTTTTTAAATTAATTACTTCAGGAAATAAGTACAGTTCAAACTCTCTGATTTCCTTTTTTTAATAGCATGTGGAAGTTTTTGTTATACTGTATTGTAAAAGGATGTGCTTAATATTCTGTTCCTCAGAAATAAGTACAGTTCTTTACAAGTAAAACACTTTGATTTAATTTTTTAATGGAATGTGGAATTTTTTTTTTGTATTGTAAAAAGAAGCTTGTAGTGTTCTATTCCTCAGGAATATATAAAGCAGGTGTTGGTATGTTTTTTCATTTTTTTATTTTTCCTTTACATTACATGTTGGTTTGGGCAGAAGTAAATAATTGATTTAAATCAATGATTTTTTTTTAAATCGTTTGATTTAAATCTTGATTTAAATCACTGATTTGAATCATCATGATCTAATTTGGCCAACCCTGAATAAAATAAAACAATAATATGTTAATAGATGAAATAACAGCCATGAACTGTGAAAACAAGTAATCGAGTAATTGGAGAACATACTACAATAGGCTAACGTACGCGTTCCCTCTTGAAAACGATAAACAAATATACACACCTCTGAAAACTAAAGTCACCTAGAAATAATAACAAAAGAACAAAGCAATAAATAACATAAAAGCGATAACACAGAGAAAATAGGAAATTAATGTAAATCCGGCCGAACCTCCCTCAAGGTGAGACTGTCCACAGGTGTTTCCCGCCCGGCCACCTGCTTCAGTGTGCTTCCATTGGTGGGCGGGATGGCTGTCTCGCTGTTGTTCCGGTAACTAACTAAGCTTTTGGTGAGCCAGGTCGAGGGTTATTTGAGATCACGGGGTCCTGGGTGATAGTCAGGTTGTGGACACTGCAGAGGTCAGGAGTCGTGTATTGGGGTCAGGGTTGGCAATGGTTAAATCAAATTGATTTAATCATATGATTAAATCATTGATTTTTTCTAAGAAAAAATCATTATTTTTATTATTATTTTATTTTTGACAAAGCATTCCATAAGTTTAATGATGTGCTCCAAAGATGGTAAAGTAAAACAACCTATTCATGTGCAATGATTTATTTATTCTCTTCAAAGTATATACTAAAAAAAAAAAAAGAATCCTACATTATTATATCCTCTTGCGGAAATGTTGCCAACTTGCCATATGTTTTTTACTAGGTAAAAAATCCTCCTCCTTTAGTCTTTACTAACTTGGCAGGCAATGTATCATAATAACAACCAAGGTTTGCAACCAAACCGTAACAGAATAAAATCAGATATTCTTCTCTATGGTAATAATATGCTGTCATGAAAATGGCAACCTCAGGCAACTCTGTCTGTCCTAAACCTGGCCCTGCACCATCCACAAACATGTATTGAACAGGCATGTGTCTGGATCCTTGACTGTGTTCAGACTTAAGAGCCGTAAACACTTAAACTTAAAGTAACCCATGGAGACTTTTAAGTCACTCAGCAGGATATATATATATATATATATATATATATATATATATATATATATATATATATATATATATATATATATATATATATATATATATATATATATATATATATATATATATATATATATATATATATATATATATATATATTAAAAATAATCAATAAATTTTTTTTTATTTTATTTTTTTTATTAAAAAAAATCACCAACACTGGGGTAATTTTCGGGTGTTTTGGGAAGTTTAAATGAGCCGCTGTGTGTGTGTGTGTGTGTGTGTGTGTGTGTGTGTGTGTGTGTGTGTCTCTCTCTCTCTCTCTCTCTCTCTCTCTCTCTCTCTCTCTCTCTCTCTCTCTCTCTCTCTCTCTCTCTCTCTCTCTCTCTCTCTCTCTCTCTCTCTCTCTCTCTCTCTCTCTCTCTCTCTCTCTCTCTCTCTCTTTATTTAAACATCAAGATACACTGGTATACATAAGACAAAAGGGGCGGGGAAATTGTCTCCATACTAAAGACAACCTCTGTCTTGAGGTCGCCTATCCTAAAGCATTGTCTCGCCTAATGTCACTAGTGTTGTGTTGTGCTCAGGCGGATGTGACTAGGGCGGGTAAAAGCGACACCAGGCATGAGCCGCCACCTTCACCTGCTGGGTGTTCATTGCCCTGACGCCCACCTCACCCGTGAAGGCGTTCCACAGGTGGGCCGTGGCACTCGTGAAGGCCCTCTGGCACCTCTCTCTCTCTCTCTCTCTCTCTCTCTCTCTCTCTCTCTCTCTCTCTCTCTCTCTCTCTCCTTTATTTTTGTCACTCTTCTTATGTTTGTTTGTTCATTTCGTTATTTGTTTGTTTGTTTTTCTTTCTTTCTTATTTTCTTTCCTTCCTTCTTTCTTTCTTTTTCTCTTTTTCTTTCTTTCTTATTTTCTTTCCACTACTACTACTTTTTTTTTTTTTTTTTTTTTTTTAAATTGCAGCCTATTGCGCCGGTAGGCTTCTTCCGGTGGATCCTGATGGTCGGTCCAAGGCTTCTTTCCGGTAGGTCCTGATGGTCGGCCCAGCCCGTTCTGGCGCAGGCGAGTGTTTATAGTGGCGCCATCTTGCATTGGCTCATGCTGCCCTCCCAGAGCTCATCTTTGATCCTAGAATCTAGAGTCCGGGTTGATAGGTGGTCTTCTGGACAGCATGTGGGTAGTTTTAAGCCACTCGGCGGCGGCTGAAAAATCCCAGCTTGGTGGCACCGGGCGGGGATTGAACTCGCGTCCTCCTGAACACGAGGCCGTTACTTTGACGACTCAGCCACCGCCTCCCCTACTACTACTACTACTACTACTACTACTACTACTACTACTACTACTACTACTACTACTACTACTACTACTGCTACTACTACTACTACTACTACCATTACTACTACTATAGTATAAACAAAGTGTTTCATTCCGCCTATACTCTCGCGAACGTCAGTGTGACACTTGCGCATTGTTAGTTCATGATTGCATGAAGATCAACTTTATATTTAGATTGATATGTTTGAATATTTGTGTTTACAAAAACCCTCAAGCCCTGCCTCTTACATGCACCGCACACATGCCGATTTGCATGATTAATACACCACAGAAGATAACGAAAGAACAGCTTGTACATCAAGCAGTATAGTCTGATCATACTCGAACGATTTTCAGCCTTTCATACACCCATATTTCATCTCATTCAGGTACATAAAGTGACATCTGGCTCTGCTTTGCACTTGCAAAGCCAGATGTCTTTTAATATACCTGAAATGAGAGTAATTATATTAATTTGAAAAATCATAGATCGTTCGAGCCTGATGTGATTGTTATTTGATACAAGCTTGTCTTTCCGTGTGCATGTATGTTAGATTATTATACGATGCAAACGGCTGAGTTTTTTTTTTACTAAAATATCCAATATATTATTGAAAAATCAGCTTGAAATTATCACAACAGTTGATTTTCACGAATTTACGAGGTAGGAATGCGCAGGTGCCACATCTATGAAAATTCCCGCTTTTTTGGTGAACAGATGAAATGAAAGACTATACCACTACTACTACTACCTCCACTACTACTACTACTACTACTACTACTACTACTACTACTACTACTACTACTACTACCTCCACTACTATCAGCACTACTACTACTACTACTACTACTACTACTACTACTACTACTACTACTACTACTACTACCTCCACTGCTATCAGCACTACTACTACTACTACTACTACTACTACTACTACTACTACTACTACTACTACTACTATCACTACTACTACTACTACTACTACTACTACTACTACTACTACTACTACTACTACTACTATCACTACTACTACTACTACTACTACTACTACTACTACTACTACTACTACTACTACTGCTATCACTACTACTACTACTACTACTACTACTACTACTACCTCCACTGCTATCAGCACTACTACTACTACTACTACTACTACTACTACTACTACTACTACTACTACTACTACTACTACTACTACTACTACTACTACTACTACTACTACTACTACTACTACTACTACTACTACTACTACTACTACTACTACTACTACTACTACTACTACTACTACTACTACTACTACTACTACTACTACTACAACTATTATTACTGTTGCATAATTGTGCTTTAATTTCTTGAAAGTTACAGAAGAAAAATATAAAGAGACACAACCGGCATGAAATGTTTGTCCATACACTGTAAAGGCAGTCAGATATACATTTTTTTTGTCAAAGTGTTGTTTTTCATTGGCAGTAACCGGAAAATATATTCGTCAGCATGTTTTTTCGTTAGTTTGTTTGTCATCAGTGTGTGTGTGTGTGTGTGTGTGTGTGTGTGTGTGTGTGTTTAATTTAGTTTTCTGTTTTGTAATTACTTTTATTATTATTATTATTATTATTATTATTATTATTATTATTATTATTATTATTATTATTATTATTATTATTACTGCTACTACTACTACTACTACTACTATTATCATTATTATTTTTATTTTTATTCCCATTATTACCATCATTATTACCATCTTTACCATTGCTGCCATGACCACCTTATCCTATACGTTCCTTTAGTTTTCTAACTCTATCCTTCAATGGTACTGTTTATTAATGATCGTTTTCCCGTCCAGCAGAGTGTCGTGGCACAAGGACAGTCAAACACACAGGCACATGAGTAGAGCAGGCCAGAAGTACCATGCAAGGACGCGACAGAAAGGTCAGTCATACTTTTATTTTATTCTTTGGTGATCTTGGAGTTACTACCACCACCACAAATCCCGCCACTACTGCTAATGCTAATGCTACTACTACTACTACTACTACTACTACTACTTATGCAAGAATTAACCAGCATCTTCACTCTTTCATCCCTCACGCTGGTAAACTCTGGAACAATCTTCCTTCATCTGTATTTCCTCCAGCCTACGACTTGAACTCTTTCAAAAGAGGGTATCAGGACACCTCTCCTCCCGAAATTGACCTTTCTTTCGGACACCTCTTTTGATTCTTTTTTGGGAGCAGCGAGCAGCGGGCTTTTTTTATTATTATTTTTTTTTGTGCCCTTGAGCTGTCTCCTTTGTTGTAAAAAAAAAAAAAAAAACTACTACTACTATTAGTACTGCTACTATTACTACTACTCTTACCGCTACTTCTACTACTACTACTACTACTACTACTACTACTACTACTACTACTACTACTACTACTACTACTACTACTACTACTACTATTACTACTACTACTACTACTACTACTACTACTACTACTACTACTACTACTACTACTACTACTACTACTACTACTACTACTACTGCTACTATTATTATTATTGCTACTACTATTACTACTACTACTGCTACTTTTTTTACAGAAAAGGAGACAGTTCAAGGGCGTGAAGAAACAATACAATAATGGAAAAAAAAGCCCGCTACTTACTGCTCCCGAACAGAGTACATAGGAGTGGCCAAAAAAACGATCAATTTCGGGAGGAGAGGTGTCCTGACACCCTCTTCTTGAAAGAGTTCAAGTCGTAGGCGGGAGGAAGTACAGATGAAGGAAGATTGTTCCAGAGTTTACCAGCGTGAAGGATGAAAGAGAGAAGATGCTGGTTAAGTCTTGCATAAGGGGTTTGGACAGTATAGGGATGAGCTTGATTAGAAAGTCGTGTGAGGCGAGGCCGCGGGAGGGGGGGAGGCATGCAGTTAGCAAGTTCAGAAGAGCAGTTAGCGTGAAAATAACAATAGAAGATAGAAGAGGCAACATCACGACGGAATTTAAGAGGAAGAAGACTATCAGTAAGAGGAGGAGAGCTGATGAGACGAAGAGCCTTTGACTCCACTCTGTCCAATACGTAGAGCTGTGTGAGTGGAGCCCCCCACACGTGAGATGCATACTCCATACGAGGGCGGACAAGGCCCCTGTATATACTACTACTACTACTACTACTACTACTACTATTATGACTGAAAACCTGTTAGTCTTTTCTGTGACCTTGGCAAATAGCCGTGATGGGAGCCCGATGATACGTTTAAGAATAAATGAACTTTTATCTCGCTCTGCCAATCAAGGTGTGTGTGTGTGTGTGTGTGTGTGTGTGTGTGTGTGTGTGTGTGTGTGTGTGTGTGTAAGTAAGTAAGTAAGTAAGTAAGTAAGTAAGTAAATATTTATTGCCTTTAAAATATAAGAATATTGTTATATATAAACATAACATAAAACATGGCAATGGCACAGCCTGTCAAGCCGAAGCTTCCCGACAGACATGGAATTATATTATTTTATTTAATGTTTACATTGGCACAAAATTGGTACCTAATATATTATTAACTAACGTATAGAACAATAAGAATAATTATAATAATATGTTGCTGAGAATAACAATTACAATATCAATTATAATAATAATAATAATAATAATAATAATAATAATAATAATAATAATAATAATAAACATTATACTTGTGAAACTAAGTTCATACCACACACTACATTTGATTACTATTTTGACAATTATATAAATAAGTTTTCACAGATTTTTTAAAAATGGATAAATTTATATGATTGAGAAGAGTCTTAATATGTAGAGGCAATGAATTCCACATTTGGGGACCTGAGTATAATATACTGTGCTTAAAGAGAGAAGTTCTGAACTGTGGACATATGAGATTGATATCATTACCTCGAATGTTGTATGATGTGTGTACCAGTCTGAAAGGCTGACCTCCACAATACTGTGTAAGGCACTTGTAAATGCTTAACAATAAAAAATATTTATGAATATTTGGAAAACTAAGAAAATTTTGTGTATTAATTATATTTCGTGTTGACTCAAACCTACTCATATAGAATATACACCTAAACATTTTATTTTGAGCTACTGATATTCTCTTAATGAAGGACTGCCAAGTACAGGCCCAGACTGATACACAATAGGTGAGATGGGGATAACAAAGTGTGTAATAAATACTAGTGAGGGATTCAGGTGTGAGATTATTGCGGACTCTGTATAACATACCGCACATCCTTGCTAATTTATTTGTGACAAATGAAATATGTTGATTCCAATTCATATTCTCATCTATGTAAACACCCCAAAATTTTGTGAAATTTACTCTGTCTAATGTGTTTCCCTCTATGGCTATAGGAGGAATGTTATATTGTAATGAACGATTTTGAAAAAAATATGTAATTAGTTTTTGCAATATTCAGACTCAATTCATTAATTGTAGTCCAATAATTATTTTTTTCTAGTTCTGTAACTAAATTTATATGAAGATCGTTAATGTTTACATTATCTAATAAAAGATTTGTATCGTCAGCATAAATCGCATATTTGAATTTAAAACTTACATTAACAATGTCGTTTATATAGATGAGAAAGAGTATCGGTCCTAATATTGACCCATGCGGTACACCCTTGTTGATTGCCCTAAAAGAAGAATACGTGGCGTTGCAATATACAGCTTGTGACCTATTGGTTAAATAACTTTCAAATAGTTTTAAGGGACTACCTCTAACGCCATAGTGACTTAGCTTACTCAATAAAATTTTGTGATTCAGTGTATCGAATGCCTTAGATAAATCTAAAAATATTCCAATTAAATAATGTTTCTTTTCTAAATACTGATATACATTAGATATGAACTGTAAAATAGCTGTTTCTGTGGAACGACCTGCCCTAAACCCATGCTGGTAGTCTGTGAGTAGATTATTGTTTAAAAAAAAAATTACAAGACGGGAAGTAATAACTTTTTCAAAAACCTTGCTAAATACTGGAAGTATTGAAATAGGTCTATAGTTTTTAATATCGGATCTACTGCCTGATTTAAGTAGTGGTACAACTTTGGCTTTTTTAAGTGCATCCGGAAATATTCCAGTTTTTAACATCAGATTCACTATGTGTGTTAATGGAATGGATATATTATTAGCTGTGCGTTTCAAAACAATTGGGGAAATATCATCAAATCCGGAGGAAGAAGTTTTAAATGCCGTAATATATTTTTCAATTTCTAAGTTTGTGGCAGGAAATAAATACATAGAAAAATTGGGAGAGTTGTGTAAATAATTTAAAAATTCATTACCTACAGTTTCTGCTGCTTGCTGACTTGCTTTCAAAAAATGTTCATTAAATTTATCTGGAATGTTATAACAAATTGATCGTAGCTCAATTTCACTGTTTTTACCATCTGTAGATCTACCTAATAAGTTATTTATTGACTTCCAGTGAGACTTAGGGTTGCCTGGGCTAGCTAATAGTTGGTCTTGGTGATACTTCGTCTTTGCTTCTTTTAAAAGTGATGTTAGTCTATTTCTGAAAGCCCTATATTGCTCTCAAAAAGTTAAAGGCCATTTATATGCTAGTTTTTCAAGTCTATGTTTTTCTCTAATGCTCTTCTTTAATGCTGGAGTAATGTGTGGACTGCGATTATTTTTGTTACTAACTTTAATTGTTTTCTTAGGGAAGCAATTATCATAATTTGTTTTGAAATTGTTGTAAAATAGATTATGGGAGTTGTTAGGACATGTACAGTTTATGACATCAGACCAATCTGTGTGAGAAAGTGCAGCACTAAATGTGTCTAAAGCTTCCTGGGTGAACGTTCTTTTCGTTATGAATGTGGGAGGAGATGGAATATTATTACATTTAAATAAAGATATCACTGGAAAATGATCAGTAATATCAGTTTTGATTACATAATTTCCTACGTTGTTCTCAACACATGTGGACCAAATGTGATCTATAAGGGTGGCGGATGTGGCCGTAACTCGTGTTGGCAGGGTTGTCAGTGGAAACGGAATAACTATACATTAAATTCATAAGGTCCTGAATGTTATCGTCATTATTATGTAATAAATTCATATTTAAATCTCCAAAATAAATATTTCACTAGGATTTTATCTTTTGCAGTAGTTAAAATTTCATTGAGAACATTAAGAAAATTGTTCACATTACCTTGAGGAGGTCTATATATACATATAAATAAAATATTTTACCATTAAATTTTACTTCCACTGCCACACTCTCAATAAATGTTTCCATTCGACTGAATTCAATTACTTTATGACCTGTGTACCTGTTCGAGACGTAAACAGCCACACCCCCACCATACCTGTTCCTGTTATTTGTGAACATTTCATATGCTGTCAAAGAATACAATGTAGAAATGCCTGCGTC
>NW_026111751.1:322500-350000 GCF_024679095.1 Eriocheir sinensis | reverse complement strand
TGCTAGGAAATCGTCAAACTGTGCAATGAGCTCCAAACAGCCTAAATAGTTGCCATTGTTGGACGATCTTATAAGATTTCCGAATCTCCACGAAAGGCCGGTCCACGTTCAACTAGAAATTGGATTACAGCAATCATTCTTGTCAAAACTTTGGACCAGTAGTCACGTTCCATCTCCTGTTGTTGCACAAGCTCTGAGTCAATCCGCAAACGTGTTTGTTTTTCAACAAGTTTGCATATATTCAGACGGTGGTCTTTACTTGTCTCCTGAGCTCGGATTCCAGCATCTGCATTTTTCCAGTCGCAGTATCCTTTTACAAAAGCATTGTCTTTATCAATGAAAACTGGAGTAGCACAAAACAGTTTACAGACATAGCAGTAAGTGGTGCCCCTAGACAAACAATAGATTAACCATTCTCTATTCACTGTTTCACCATTATTCAAGGTTCTGGTGAAGAAACGTTGTTTTACATATCTCTTTGAACCTCCAAAATCTCTTTCTGACATGTCGTGATTGTTGGGAGGAATATTTTGAGATGGAGCTTGTTTTGAGAAATAATCAATTAAATCTGGACCCACTTGCCATTTTGCAGGATCACTATCAGACAGCTGTGTACTTCATGAAGTTGCTGAATCTTGTTGGAATTTTAGAGCTTGAGTAGGATGAGATTCAGTCATTGCCTCTTCAACTGGATCTGGCAATTAGGGACTGGTGTTTTGTTCTGAAGGTGTATCCCTGTGCAGGCTGTGCTGTAAATGGTGTGAATCTGCAGGACCTGGTGAGGCAGCGTCAGTCAGTATTGCAGATGGAGCTGATGATGATGATGATGCAGATCCTTTGTCTTTGTCCTTTGGCTTTGGTTTCATAAAGCTTTCTAGAGAGCCTTCATTTCTTCATATCCCCTTTCTTCTTTTTTCTCTTTTGGCAGTCCCCGATTCATGGTGTCTCATGTAGCCGGCAGACATGCTAATTGGAGTCTCGCCATGTCGCTAGCTAACACAGTGTTGCCATCTCGCCTTTTAGCGTTAGTAGTAGTAGGCTACTACTACTACTACTACTACTACTACTACTACTACTACTAACGCATGCATAACAGCATATTTTACCTCGCTATACCAAGTGCATATATATATATATATATATATATATATATATATATATATATATATATATATATATATATATATATATATATATATATATATATATATATATATATATATATATATATATATATATATATTGTGTGTGTGTGTGTGTGTGTGTGTGTGTGTGTTATCTTTTTCCCTTCCTCATCTCATTACTGTTATATTTCTAACTCCCTTTTCCTCCCTCTTTATGTTCCCCTTTCTTCATTTACTTTATTTCATCACATTTCCTTTCTTTTTCTCCTTCCAGCAAAATAAGTAAAGATGAAAAACAAAGGCGAGTAAAATATATTAATAAACTGTTATCTGTCTGCAGGAATATGAACCTTCCCCCGAGCCTGCCATGGGACCCCTCCTCCTCCTCCTCCTCCTCCTCCTCCTCCTCATCGTCGCCCCAGGATAAAGGTAAATGGCGCTGAGTAATTGTTCTTTACTAATTTTACCTGTCTGTGTATGCACTTAGTCGTTTTTACCTTCTAGTCCCAGGCGAGAATCTTTACAAGTGGTGGAGTTTTTTTCGTACAGGTGTTAGAGCGAGGTTTGTTTTATGTTTTGTTCTGATTTGTACTTCTGTTTATTTTTATCTGTCTGTCTGTTGTCGTCTCTGTGGGACGTAATTTTTCTTATTATCAGTTTGAATTTTCTGCGTGTCTGTCATTTTTTTTTACCTGTGGCGAAAATGTAATGTTTTTTTGTTGTATATCTCCATATCAGTCTTTTTACACACACACACACACACACACACACACACACACACACACACACACACACACACACACACTTGTCATCACCTCACAGTTATTGTTTTAATAATTTGCACGACTCGCCGGACGTGTGCGGTCACCCAATATGACGATAAATTTTTCACGCCACGAGCCAGTAAACAGCGGCTCTGTGTGTGTGTGTGTGTGTGTGTGTGTGTCCCAGTCAAGTGTTGGTGTCCAAATTCTACCTGTCTAAGATAATTTGACGGGCCAGGTAATTTAAGCATGAATTTCTGTCTTTATTGGTTAGTAAAGAAAATTAAGATGCGTAAATTAATGTATAAACGAGAGAAAGAAAAAGGAAAGAGAGAAGTAAGAAAGACGGACGAGTAGATAGATGGAAGCATGATGTGTGTATATACTCAATGAGAAGACTGGAATTTTTATCTCCCGACTGGTGGTGAAAAATCAGTTAATTATTCATGGGGGTCATACACCGGGGGGCGCTTCGCCGTGCCCGAAGATCCCTCTGGGAGATTCTCCAATCAGGCCTCCTTCCCATCCAGAGTACTTCCTAGCAGGATCCATCAACTTGCTCAAACCACGAGCTCCGTGGGCGTCCCCTTGGCCTCCTCCGCTCAGGACTGTCTCTTACAGAAACAACCCAGTGAGCAGCATCAGCTTCTGGGTGACGTGCCACGTGCCCTTGCAGGAATCCCACGGAGACGCAGGAGATCCCAGAGTGCCTCGCGATGCACTGAGTCAAACGCCTTCTTGAGATCGACATAGGCTGCAAGCATTTCACGTCGAAACTCACGTCCGCGCCTTACCAGTACGCGAAGCTAGCATACAGTCACTTGTTGACTTACCAGGCGTGAACCCAGACTGTGTGGTGAATATATATATATATATATATATATATATATATATATATATATATATATATATATATATATATATATATATATATATATATATATATATATATATATATATATATATGGCCTATAGCGCCGGTAGGCTATTCTTTATGGACCTGATGGTCGGCCCGAGCCCGTTGAGGCGCAGATAGTTGTTTATAATGGCGCCATTATTCTTGCCTCATGCTGTCCCCCGGAACTCATTCTTGATTTCACTTGGGCAGCTACTTCTAAAGTCCGGTTGATAGGTGACTTCAGGACAGAATGTGGGTAATCTTAGGCCACTCGGCGGTGACTGAAAAATACCAGGTGGTAGCGGATTCGAACACGCATCATCCAAAACGCGGCGAATGCAGGGTCGGCCCGCTAACCACTCAGCCACCGCTTCCCCATATATATATATATATATATATATATATATATATATATATATATATATATATATATATATATATATATATATATATATATATATATATATATATATATATATATATATATATATATATATCTATATATACAACACGGGGTGGCGGTGGCTGAGTGGTTGGCGTGCCGGCCCGCAATCCGCGTTGTCCATGATGTGGGTTCGAATCCGCCACTAACCACCTGGGATTTTTGTCACCACCGAGTGGCCTAAGACTACCCATGTGCTGTCCTAAAGCTCACCTATCAACCCGGACTCAAGAAGATGTACAGCGCAAGTGAAATCAAGAATGAGCTCCGGGGGGCAGCATGACTGCATGACCCAATAATAATGACGTCACTATAAACAATTGCCTGCGCCATATCGGGCTCGGACCGACCATCAGGCCCATATGAATTAGCCTCCCGGCGCTATAGGTCACAAGTAAAAAAAAAAAAAAAATATATATATATATATATATATATATATATATATATATATATATATATATATATATATATATATATATATATATATATATATATATATATATATATCAACAAACCACTTGTGCCAGGAATCGAACCCGTACTTTCTGAATAGAAATCAAGGCTCATACCAACCATGCCACCTGATGAGCAAAAGACTTCAAGCCAGAGATTGCATTTAAGCAGCCAACCTGACGCCCCCACCCTCTTACGAGGAATGAAGGTAAAGAAGTCCCGCTCACGCTCGGGGCAGTCGGAAAGAATTTTAATCAATCATCAGGTGGCATGGTTGGTATGCGCCTTGATTTCTATTCAGAAAGTACGGGTTCGATTCCTGGCACAAGTGGTTTGTTGAGATGTTTTTCAGTCGGTTAAAGACAGTTCCTTGATATATATACCACGGCGTTGTGTCGTCTGGGATTGATTAAAAATCTTTCCGACTGCCCCACCCTCGTAAGAGGGTGGGGGCGTCTGGTTGGCTGCTTAAATTCAACCTCTGGCGTGAAGTCTTTTAGCTCATCATCAGCTCCTATCCATTCCTACGCCGATGATTCCACTCTGCATTACTCAACTTCTTTTAATAGAAGACCCACCTTTCAGGAACTTAACGACTCAAGGCTGGAGGCTGCAGAACGCTTAGCCTCAGACCTTACTATTATTTCCGATTGGGGCAAGAAGAACCTGGTGTCCTTCAACGCCTCAAAAACACAGTTTCTCCACCTATCCACTCGACACAATCTTCCAAACAACTATCCCCTATTCTTTGACAACACCCAGTTATCACCTTCCTCAACACTAAACATCCTCGGTCTATCCTTAACTCAAAATCTCAACTGGAAACTTCATATCTCATCTCTTACTAAATCAGCTTCCTCGAGGCTGGGCGTTCTGTACCGTCTCCGCCAGTTCTTCTCCCTGCACAGTTGCTGTCCATATACAGGGCCTTGTCCGCCCTCGTATGGAGTATGCATCTCATGTGTGGGGGGGCTCCACTCACACAGCTCTTCTGGACAGAGTGGAGGCTAAGGCTCTTCGTCTCATCAGCTCTCCTCCTCATACTGATAGTCTTCTACCTCTTAAATTCCGCCGCAATGTTGCCTCTCTTTCTGTCTTCTATCGATATTTCCACGCTGACTGCTCTTCTGAACTTGCTAACTGCATGCCTCCCCCCCTCTCGCGGCCCCGCTGCACTCGACTTTCTACTCATGCTCATCCTTATACTGTCCAAACCCCTTATGCAAGAGTTAACCAGCATCTTCACTCTTTCATCCCTCACGCTGGTAAACTCTGGAACAATCTTCCTTCATCTGTATTTCCTCCTGCCTACGACTTGAACTCTTTCAAGAGGAGGGTATCAGGACACCTCTCCTCCTGTATTTGATCTTCCTTTCGGCCACCTCTTTTGTTTTACTTTAGGAGCAGCGAGTAGCGGGCTTTTTTTATTATTGTTTTCTTTTTTTGTGTGCCCTTGAGCTGCCTCCTTTGTTGTAAAAATATATATATATATATATATATATATATATATATATATATATATATATATATATATATATATATATATATATATATATATATATATATATATATATATATATATATATATATATATATATATATATATATATATATATATATATATATATATATATATATATATATATATATATATATATATATATATATATATATATATATATATATATATATATATATATATATATATATATATATATATATATATATATATTTTTTTTTTTTATTTAAACAAATTTTTACAATAAAAGGAGGCTCAAAATTACATTTTTTAGGTATACTTATTCTAAGAGCCTGCGTATGGGACAAATTGAATTGTCGAAAGTTTGAAACATACAATCATACATATACAAAATACGAAAAAGTAAAGAAAAACATGTAAAAACAATATGGAATAATGTCAGTTTGTCACTTCATATTTATAGTTCATAGCACTAGCGCACTTGGGTGTCCCTCACGCCACCTGTGAGCAGCCAGCTTTGCCTGCTGCGTGCTCATGTTCTCCACTTGGGGAGTGGCTGCCGTGAACATGTTCCACAGGCGTGTGGTCCTGGCTGTATATGTGCGCTGGTGCTGCCTGGAGGTGATCGAGGCACCTCCACGAGCTGGTCACCAGAGAGTGTAGTCCGGTGAACCTCTGAGCAGCGCTTGGAGGGAGCCTCTGCTGCTGAGGTGGGGAACCCCTGCACCTGGGCTTTGTGACACACCACCAGTGCTGAGACATCACGGCGGTGCTCCAGCGATGTCACAGTGGCAGACGACTCCTCCAGGTGCTCGCTGGCCTCCACCAGACGCAGTGCTCGTCGCTGCACTGCGTCGAGCCTCTGCATGTGGGTGGCAGCACTCGCCATCCAGCACAGGGCACCGTACTCCAGATACGGACGTATCTGTGCCTTGAAGAGAGTGAGGATGCCTCGTGGGTCGAGGGATCCCGCTACTCTTCGCAGGGCAGAGACTCGCAGGGAGGCCTGGCGGGCAACAGCTCGGACGTGGAGGTCGAAGCGCAGGCTTTGGTCCACAGTCACTCCCAGGACCTTGATGTGGCCCTGGAGGGGCAGACTCTTGCCTCCAAGACGCAGCTCGCCTGAGACTGCTCGAGAGGCGTCTGGGGACCGTGAGATGACCATGGCCTGCGTCTTCTCCGGGGCGAGGGTGACCTGCCACTCTCTCTCTCTCTCTCTCTCTCTCTCTCTCTATATATATATATATATATATATATATATAAAACCCACTGACAAAACACCAAAAGACAGTAACGTTGAGCATTTGTGGGTGCGAGTAAACATTGCAAAAGTCAATTTAAATATATCTGTCACCTACAGGCCTCCTGGGCAATCACTCCATGACGACCTTGAAATGTACAGCGTTTTAAGGCCGTACTCACTGATAATAGGAGACTTTAACCTCATCCAAATCGACCAAGGACACTGTCAGGTAGAGAAGGCGAGTCACTTAGAATGATCGAATTTCTAGAAGAAAATTATCTAATCCAAATGGTTTCTGAACCAACTCGACAAAATAACATACTCGACCTTGTTATAACGACCCAAGATAACCTAGTCAGTAATGTCACGGTAGGAGAACACCTCGGTTCTTGCGGTCATAAATTAGTGCGCGTAGACATTAGAGCTCAAACATCAGTGACTGAAAATAAAGTAAAGGTGCCCAATTTCAAAAGAGCTAACTTCGTAGAAACTGACAAAAATAACAGAATATAACTATCAGATGACGGCAAAGCCGTCATCTGATAGTCCCTTGTGCGAGAAGCGAATTAATACTAATAAAGCCCACCTTGGTTTAATAGCGAAATTAAACACTCAGTCAAGGAGAGAAAATTGTTTTACAGGTTAAAAAGAACAAAGCTCGCCTGAAAACATTAGACTTTATAACGATGCCAGGCGACGAGTAAAAAGATTAGTATGTAAGGTAAAACGTATATATGAAGAAAATATTGCAGCCAACTGTAGAAATAGTCCGAAATCCTTCTTCAGTTACATAAACCACAGAAAGGCGATCAGAAGTGGAATTGGACCTTTAATAAACAGCGACGGTGCACTAGTGACTGACAGCCAACATATTGCAAACCTATTAAACAATTACTCCTCGGTGTTTAAGACTAACAGTCTTCCTCCCGCTACCACCAACACCAGAACTAATGTAAATCTCGAGCATGCATTGCCTAATTTTGAAATAACAACCGATGAAGTCCTTAAAGCTTCCATTCACTTAAAACAAATAAAAGTCCCGGACCCGATAAAGTATATCTTATAATGCTTAAAGAAACAAAGAGCGAAATAGTCTCCTCCCTCACAACCGTATTCAATATGTCCTTGCGACAAGGCATCGTCCCTTCGGATTGGAAAAAGGCTAACGTGACACCGATTTTTAAGAAAGGAGACAAAAAATACCAAGTAACTACCGACCCATTAGTCTAACTTCAATTGTAGGTAAGCTACTTGAGAGCATAATTAGAGACAAAATTGTGAGTTACCTCGAAAGCCACTCATTAATTGGGGATTCACAACATGGATTCCGTAACAAAAGATCCTGCCTATCAAACCTATTGACCTTTTATAACGACCTCTTCTCAGTTTATGACGTAACCAAATCAGTGGACGTAGTCTATCTTGATTTCCAGAAAGCGTTTGATAAAGTCCCACATCATAAATTACTTTATAAATTAAAGCAAATAGGTATTGACGGTCAAGTAAACCAATGGATCGCGAATTGGTTGAGCAACAGACAACAAAGAGTGCTGATTGACGGATTTAACTCAGAGTGGGCACCGGTCACTAGTGGCGTCCTCAGGGCTCGGTTCTGGCCCAGTGCTTTTCATTATTTACATCAACGACGTGGATGTTGGACTCAATAATCGCATTAGTAAATTTGCAGACGACACATAGATTGGTAACTCGATTCTCACTGACGAAGACAGACAAAGCCTCCACGAAGATTTGCACAAAATTTCAGCTTGGTCGGATAGATGGGAAATGCCCTTTAATGTAAACAAGTGCCAGGTCCTTCAAGTTGGAACAAGAAATGAGAAATTGATTACGAAATGCGCGGCGGTAAACTCACAAGCGTTCAATGCGTTAAGGACCTGGGGGTCAAAATCAGGTCAAACCTCAAATTCTCACATCAATGCATCGATGCAGCAAATAAAGCGAACAGAATGTTGGGCTTCATTAAAAAAAACTTTCTATTCAAGAATAAAGATGTAATACTTCCGCTCTACAATAGTTTAGTCAGACCTCATTTGGAATATGCGGTACAGTTTTGGTCTCCTCACCATGCAAAGGACATTGCTAAATTAGAAGGTGTTCAGCGTCGAGCAACAAAAATGATCCCTTCCTTGCGCAACAAATCATACGAAGAAAGGCTTTCCACCCTTAACCTGTTCTCTTGAGAAACGTCGCCTCCGAGGAAAATTGATTGAATGTTTTAAAATACTTAATTGTTTCACGAATGTAGACAACAAAATTGTTTATGATCGATGACACTTTGCGAACGAGGAACAATGTCATAAAACTCAAATGTAGACAAGTATATTCAGACTGCACCAAATTTTTCTTCACCAACGTTGTAATGAGAATGGAATAAGCTCCCCGTCAGTGGTCCAATGTAACACGATTGACTCCTTTAAAACAAGCTCGACCGTCACCTCCTTGAACTTAATATTAACTAGAGTAGAAAAGCAACGTTTTGGAGCCATCTGATTAGTGCAGATTCACTTAGGTTTAAGGACAGACCACCTAGTCTGGACCATGGGTCTGTGTGGTCTGATTTTCTATGTAATTTTATGTATTTTCTCTCTCTCTTCCCCCCCGCAAGTCTGTTTCTGATTTAAGTGCTGATTTTCAAACAATCCTTATTGAACCAGCAATGAAAGTATTCCCTCAATGAAGTAAGACCTTCCTTAAAATAAGTAATAATAGTATTTTGACTGGTTTTAATAGACAGTGTTATTCAAGTAGAAAAGAATACCATAAGGCGAAGCATAAGAATAATGTATTAAGAAGTTCGAGTAGGTATATGGACATGATATCAAGGAGTAAGAAATACAACCAATAACTTAAAAGGCTTAAAGCAAAGGAAAAACGTAATTTTATCGCAAAGTTGAGAAATTATAAAACTAAGGATTCTAGATTATATTGGCAGATATTACGGGGAATACAGAATAAGTCTGAGGTACCAATTTTGATTACAACATTTATGAATCGTTTTTAGTGATTAGTGAAAGACGGTAATATTGAACAATCTCTGGATGCTGCGGGCATTGATATTGACGACGACAGTGAGCTGAATAAAATGGTTACAGAGGAGGAAGTTAACAGGTGCATACAGAGGCTAAAGAATAATAAAGCCGCTGAGATTGACAACTTCATTAACGAATATTTTAAACATACGAATCATACACTGCATGTGTACTCTGTGTAAACTTTTTAACAAGATTATAGAAGCAGGGAACCTTCCAGAGGACTGGTTAATTGGAGTTATTATCCCTATTTATAAAAATGTAGGGGAAGTAGAGGATGTTAATAATTACAGGAGTATAACTTTATTAAGTTGCTAGGGGAAACTTTACAAGAATGCTTAAATCTCGGAGTGGCATTCAACTTTAAACAGTAAATCATCATGCAGTACTTATGTGACTTATAAGGACAGTTTCTCTTTTCAAAGCTACTTAATAAGGTTACCAAAGCCGTATAGAATAAGTCTTTGAAATTTTGAACTAATAACCACAGATTACCCATTGCAACGGGCAGGTTTACCAGAGCCCCTATAGAGAGGAAGGACTTTGTGGTGAATGTAGTAACAATAGTATAGGAGACGAGTACCCTGTCATGTTTGAGTGCAATGATCAAGACGTTACCCACCTGAGGCCTCGGTATGTTCCTGCTGGCTACTGCAGAAATAATACAAGTTTAAGCAACTGTTCCAAAATAATAGACATACCATGCTCTATATAGCGTGATTATTCCGCATGTCTCTTTGTAAGATATTTAGTTATTTCTTATTGTTAGCAAATGAATAAAATTCATTGTATTCTATGTTCAGTTGCTCCATACTTTGTTAAAAGTCTCTCTCTCTCTCTCTCTCTCTCTCTCTCTCTCTCTCTCTCTCTCTCTCTCTCTCTCTCTCTCTCTCTCTCTCTCTCTCTCTCTCTCTCTCTCTCTCTCTCTCTCTCTCTCTCTCTCTCATTCCATCATTTCTACCACCCTCCACCTCCCCCTCCTCCCCCTTTCCTCTTGGCATAGGGACAAGAGGGAGGGAGGCATAAAGGGAGGAAGAGGTGGAAGAGGAGAAGAAGGAGGAGGATTAGGAGGAGGTGGAGGAGAAGGAGGAGGAGGAGAAGGAGGAGGTGGAGGAGAAGGAGGAGGAGGAGAAGGAGGAGGAGAGGAAGAAAAGGAGGTGGAAAGGTTTGAGAGGAAATTATTGGCGTAACAAATGAAAATATATATATATATATATATATATATATATATATATATATATATATATATATATATATATATATATATATATATATATATATATATATAAAGCTGGGAGGAGAAGGAGGAGGAGGAGGTGAAAGGGGAGGAGGAAAAGTTAGAATAAAAATAAGATAGTACAAAGTAATTAATATTAAAATAAGAAAGCAGAAATAAGAAGACTAATAGAGGAAGGAAGTAGGCAAAAAAGTAATGGGAAAAGACCTAAAAAGTAATGGGAAAAGACCTAAAAAGTAATGGAAAAGACCAAAAAAAATGGAAAAGACCAAAAAAGTAATGGGAAAAGACCTAAAAGTAATGAAAAAGACCTAAAAAGTAATGAGAAAAGACCTAAAAAGTAATGAGAAAAGACCTAAAAAGTAATGAGAAAAGACCTAAAAAGTAATGGAAAAGACCTAAAAAGTAATGGAAAAGACCTAAAAAGTAATGGAAAAGACCTAAAAAGTAATGGGAAAAGACCTAAAAAGTAATGAGAAAAGACCTAAAAAAGTAATGAAAAGAATTAAAAAAGTAATGAGAAAAGACCTAAAAAGTAATGGGAAAAGACCTAAAAAGTAATGGAAAAGACCTAAAAAGTAATGAGAAAAGACCTAAAAAGTAATGGAAAAGACCTAAAAAGTAATGGGAAAAGACCTAAAAAGTAATGAGAAAAGACCTAAAAAGTAATGGGAAAAGACCTAAAAAGTAATGGAAAAGACCTAAAAAGTAATGAGAAAAGACCTAAAAAAGTAATGGAAAAGACCTAAAAAGTAATGAGAAAAGACCTAAAAAGTAATGAGAAAAGACCTAAAAAGTAATGGGAAAAGACCTAAAAAAGTAATGGAAAAGACCTAAAAAGTAATGGAAAAGACCTAAAAAGTAATGAGAAAAGACCTAAAAAGTAATGAAAAGACCTAAAAAGTAATGGAAAAGACCTAAAAAGTAATGAGAAAAGACCTAAAAAGTAATGAGAAAAGACCTAAAAAGTAATGAGAAAAGACCTAAAAAGTAATGAGAAAGACCTAAAAAAATAATGGGAAAAGACCTAAAAAGTAATGAGAAAAGACCTAAAAAGTAATGGAAAAGACCTAAAAAAGTAATGAGAAAAGACCTAAAAAGTAATGAGAAAAGACCTAAAAAGTAATGGAAAAGACCTAAAAAGTAATGGAAAAGACCTAAAAAAGTAATGGGAAAAGACCTAAAAAGTAATGGGAAAAGACCTAAAAAGTAATGAGAAAAGACCTAAAAAGTAATGAAAAGACCTAAAAAGTAATGAGAAAAGACCTAAAAAGTAATGAGAAAAGACCTAAAAAGTAATGAAAAGACCTAAAAAGTAATGAGAAAAGACCTAAAAAGTAATGAGAAAAGACCTAAAAAAGTAATGAGAAAAGACCTAAAAAGTAATGAAAAGACCTAAAAAGTAATGAGAAAAGACCTAAAAAAATGGAAAAGACCTAAAAAGTAATGACCTAAAAAGTATGGAAAAGACCTAAAAAGTAATGGAAAAGACCTAAAAAGTAATGAGAAAAGACCTAAAAAGTAATGGAAAAGACCTAAAAAAGTAATGAGAAAAGACCTAAAAAGTAATGGAAAAGACCTAAAAAGTAATGAGAAAAGACCTAAAAAAGTAATGAGAAAAGACCTAAAAAAGTAATGAGAAAAGACCTAAAAAGTAATGAGAAAAGACCTAAAAAAGTAATAAAAAAAAGACCTAAAAAAGTAATGGGAAAAGACCTAAAAAAGTAATAAAAAAGACCTAAAAAAGTAATAAGAAAAGACCTAAAAAAGTAATGAGAAAAGACCTAAAAAGGTAATGAGAAAAGACCTAAAAAAGTAATGGGAAAAGACCTAAAAAAGTAATAAGAAAAGACCTAAAAAAGTAATGAGAAAAGACCTAAAAAGGTAATGGGAAAAGACCTAAAAAAGTAATGAGAAAAGACAGAAAATAAACGACAAGAAAGGAAAATTAAGAGAATTTAAACAAGAAGAAATATTACGGAGAAAAAAGGAAAAGAAGCAGAAAAGGAAATAAAGAAAAAAAGTTCTTGAAGGAGGAGAGGGAAGACGCAAGTGAAAAAAAAGTGCGTGCGTTCGTGCGTTCGTGCGTGCGTGCGTGCGTGCGAGTGTGTGTGTGTGTGTGTGTGTGTGTGTGTGTGTGTGTGTGTGTGTGTGTGTGTGTGTGTGTGTGTTGTTATTGTTGTTGTTTTCCCTGCAGTAACCTTTGAAGGTGTGTAAACAAACGTAAGCTCTATTGTTCTTAAAGTTTTATTGTTTCCATATCTCGACTCGGTAATTGTCAAACGTTGCAGTATCTCGCGTGGAGCTACTGCACGCGTCGCTAGGGTCTTTGTTGCTCTCTCTCTCTCTCTCTCTCTCTCTCTCTCTCTCTTGGAGTCAGATGAAAATGCAGTCACAAAATAGCAAAGATTGAATAGATGCCGTGTGTCGAAAGCTGCACCCTAAAAAGAGGGATAGAAAAACTGATATAGACGCACCACAAGAAAAGTTAATCGAAGATGTTAAAATAAAACTCGTGTTCAGAGAGGAAGCCGAAGGACCATAAAGTTGCCGATCGGAACATTGAATAACGTTGAGGCCAGTGAATCAAGATTTTGAGAGAGAGAGAGAGAGAGAGAGAGAGAGAGAGAGAGAGAGAGAGAGAGAGAGAGAGGATACAGGAGGTCTTTAGGGCAAAAGTTATGACCCCCCACCCCCCCACCCCCCAACACACACAACCAGAAGGACCGGGGTTTGATTCCCCGGCCGGGTGAAGATAGGTTGGGTTTACCTTCTTTAACGTGTAGCCCCTTGTCACCTAGCAGTGAGTAGGTACGCGAAGTAAGGCAAGTTGTGACCTCGTTGTCGCGGTGTGTTGTGTGTGAGTGGTCTCAGTCCTACCCAAAGATCGGTAGTACGAGCTCTGTCCTCTTCCGTAGGGGAACGGGTGGCTGTCTCGAGAGAGACCCGCAGCAGGCCAAGAGGTGAATTACACACACACTCTCTCTCTCTCTCTCTCTCTCTCTCTCTCTCTCTCTCTCTCTCTCTCTCTCTCTTTATTTAAACAGGGTTTACAAAATATTGTGCAAAAGTTGAAGGTTTTAAGCTTCATCTATCTTTAGCTATATACAAGACAAGACACACATTGAGTTACTGCCTACAGGTCCTAAGCCAGCTGTTCACCTCCCGCCTGAAGTCTTGAAGTGACGCACGATGGTGGAGGTCGGTGTGGCGAACGAGCTGGTTACTCCCCCCCACCCACCCACCACCCCCTTTTCTCTCTCTCTCTCTCTCTCTCAAGGCCAGGCAGTGAGTTGGTCGTAATCTTGGTCGTTACCTTGCACACTCGTTAGCAACACGTAATAGTACAATGCGCGCCTCGCCCAGACTCCCGACGTGCGCGGAATCGAACGTGAGGCGAGGCAGTGCGTGCTGAGTGTGACGCATTGTTGCCGTGTCCTTTCATGGCAGTTGGTGTGTTTTATTGCGAAGAACAGCCTTGCGAAGATTATTTTTGCTGGTAATTTTTGTTTTGTTTTGTTTTGTTTACCGCGATTAACTGTTGGAAAATGTGTGGTGATATTTTTTCCATTTATTTTTTACTTGTGTTATTTGCTTCGGAATAGTATTTCTCAGAAGTTATCTGCTAGTAATGTAATATCTTTGGTTTCATTTTACTACAACGATAAAGTGTTGCAGGAAAATTGGAAAGTCGTTACTGATGATTTTTTGTATGTTCACTTTACTTTTCAACATGTTGCGAGGAGAAAATTTACTCCTGTAAAGTTTGTGTCGTTGCTACTTTTTTGTGCTTATTTGTTTGGATAAGTTAAGAGAACAGGTCTTGGCAATATTGCTTTTCCTCCTGATGCTCCTGTGTTTTGTTACTACGAGGAGAGGGAATGTGCCGCAGCGAAACATTGTATCGCTAAGAGTTGTTTCCCGCTTCTTTTATTTCACTTCAAGAAGAGGTCAGGCGTCAGGTCACTTGTCGATATATCTGACTTTTTCTGCTGCTGAATGTCTTTGCGATGAAGAATATTTGAAGGTTAGTTAGAGGCGCATGTCCGTCCTTTGTGTTGTTCAGTCATATTTCATTGTCGTTATTGTCATATTATTGGTGTCATTACATCTTGTTATCGGCGTTGCAGACGCCGACCAACAGATTTTCCATCTTGTTGTTGTTCTTTCAAGTTGTTTTCCTGGCTTACCCATGCATTGTAGACATGACATTGTACAATAACATTTGTTAGCCCTGATGAACCCTACAACATGGCACTTCATTTTTTTTTTTTAACGTCTTGGCCGGTAATGGTTGGCCCCAGCCCGTTGTGGCGCAGGCAAGTGTTTATAATGGCGCCATCTTTACTTTTCAACATTTTCCATTTAAGACCCCTAGTTGCATAATATAAATTGTTGCGGGTGTGTTGGAGGGTCATGCGACGCCGCTCTAGCACAGTTTTTGTGCTATTTATTAAGGTGAGCGTCTCAAGGCATTATCTTTGAAAAAATAATTTTTCGTTTTTTTTGCGATTTTCAAGTTAAAGGCCTAAAAAAAAGATAATCCTGCTCATGAAAAGTTGTTTAAAATCCACTGTTAAAGGGTCACGAGCACGTGCTAGTCCTTTAACTTTAACGCTAAGAAGCAAGAGATTGAAATATCATGGGTTTTTAATGATTTTTCGATCGTCTTTTTGACTTTAGTTTGATTTAGTCCACCTTTTCATGACAGCATGCTCTGTCGGGCTTGTTCTCAGAAAACGTAGACTTTTCTTGGGAAGAACGAAGAAAAAGAGTATTGTTTGTTTACGTGTTGGGGAGAACTCGGGCTCGTAATCTGATGTGTTTTACACCATTTTTCGATGTGCCACGTAAGTCTGAAGCACTCAAGGAGAGACCTGAAAGGTTAGCAGAGGTTAGAGAGGCCAGGAAGAGAAAGAGAGAGGAACAGAAGACTGCCACAGTGAGAATCAGGTGAGATGGGCAAGCCACCCGCCACCCAGCCAGCCCCCACCAGCACCCTGGCTAGACGAATTGAGCTGTTACATCAGGACTACAGTGACAAAACATCTGTTGTAAGTACAGAAAATTGCATTATTGATAAATGTGTACTGCAGAAGCGGTTTGAGGCTGACTGTGTAGCATGCCCAGGTGGGTTAGCCATCATATCATATCCATCATAGCATCATATTCAAGGCAGGAGACAGACATTTGATTGCCTGTAAAGTGCAAAATATGCCACTATGAAGTGTTCTACTGCTCTTCGAAGACAGTCAGGGATGGCAATTTTTCTGAAAATAATGTCAAACTTGCCAATTCTTTGCAAACAGGTGGTGGATATAATTTGTACTCTGTGGCAGCAACCACCATCACCACCAAGTCCATGACAAGGAGTGCTTATTATGACATCCAGAGCTTTGTTGGAGATAAATATTTTACCCTTGAAAATTATTATAGAGACTTGAGAGACAGCAACGGCAAACGCATTGCCGAGGCGCATGAAATACCATCGGGGCGTGTAAAGAAAGCTTCTGCAGCTGACTATGCTACAGGAAGCTTCTAAATAAATAGGTGGAGTGTGGGGAAGTAGCCTACCTCTTGTAAAACAAAAACCCACATGATAAACTTATGTTCTGATGATCCCCAGAGATAAGGTAAAATATTACCGCTAAAGGCCTGAAACATATCAGTCTCATACGTCTGAGATACTGCAGCTACAACAACCATTTTCTCAGGGGTAGATGGCCACTTGACAAAGATGACGCCTACCAAATTTCATCCAGACAAGTCTAATACTTTATGAGATATGGGACGTGCCTTTTGTTTCATACTGAGAAGTAGTGGGCTTATACGTTATAATACGGTTCAGTGGGGTGAGACGCTTACCTTTGCTATTAAAACTAGTTTTCCTCCTCCTATTGCATTTTCATGAGTCGTTTCTGTTCCTTTCATTTCGTCACTTCCCGGTTAAATATGTCTTTAAAAAAATAATTTGATATATTTGCCTTCGCTTACATTTTGATGGGTGTATTCAAGTGCGTAGGAAGAGCTTCGGGAACATTTGAGCGGCTGTTTCTGTCTTATATGGCCATGTCGTTTCTCTACTGCCAAAAAGAGTGTATCAAGACACATCGCCATCCGAAATTGACCTCTCTTTTGGCCACTCTATACTTATCGCTATATGAGAGCAACAGTTATCGGGTTTATTTTTTACATCTTTTTGTTGCCCTCGAGTTGCTCTGTGCTGTAAAAAAAACAAATACAGTGCAGATACATATTTAATTTGAGTGCAATATCTGACTCTTTGGCGACTTTTACTTCTTTGGTCTAGTTATCTTTGGGAGCGATGAAAGTGCCTCGGGCGAGCGGCTCTGCGTGTGTCTCCGACGTGGCGTGTCCCGCGGAAAATTCAGAGGTGAACTTTATTGGTGTTGTTTCTGACTCCTTTCATGCGTCTTTTCATTACTATGGTCTTGTTATTTCCAGATGTGATAAAATTGTATGCTTGCGATGCCCTTGAACTGTGTGTGTGTGTGTGTGTGTGTGTGTGTGTGTGTGTGTGTGTGTGTGTGTGTGTGTGTGTTTCTTTCTTATGTGTCTCTGAGCATATAATCTTAAGCTTACCAGAATATAAACGTTTTGATTGAAAAATGTAAGAATATTAAGTCAAGCAAATAAATACGTCCTTAATTTGTCAGAAACCTGATTTAATTACGTTCAACACACACACACACACACACACACACACACACACACACACAGACGCAGATAAAGACCAACGTGCCGGGGAAGGACTGGCAAAAGACATTATCAAAACATTTCTAGACTTTACGCGGAAACAAACTCCCATTGTATAAGGCTTTCGTGATTGAGTTTGTGTTAGTATTTCTGTGGGTAGTTTTGTGAGCCCGGTGATAATTTGACAACATTATCAGGCTTTCTTGGAGGTTGTGTTAGTATTTCTGTGGGTAGTTTTGTGAGCCCGGTGATAGTTTGACAACATTATCAGGCTTTCTTGGAGGTTGTGTTAGTATTTCTGTGGGTAGTTTTGTGAGCCCGGTGATAGTTTGACAACATTATCAGGCTTTCTTGGAGGTTGTGTTAGTATTTCTGTTGGTAGTTTTGTGAGCCCGGTGATAGTTTGACAAGGCTTCCGCACCATGAATGGGAAAAAAATAACATAAGGCTTCCGTGGGGTTGTGGCTATTCCCATGGGCAGTTTAGTGAGCCCAGTGATTGTTTGACGAGGCTTCTGCACCATGAATGTAAAGAAGAAATACATGATAAGGATTTCGTGGAGGTTGTGTTTGTATTTTGATGGGTAGTTTTGTGGGCCCAGTGATAGTTTACGCACCATGAAAGTGAAGTAAAGAAACCTGAGAACCCGATTTATTAATTTTTTTTCAAGGGCACACAAAAAAGTAAACAATAATAAAAAAAAAAGCCCGCTGCTCGCTGCTCCTAAAAAAATAATCAAAGGAGGTGGCCGAAAGAGAGGTCAATTTCGGGAGGAGAGGTGCCCTAATACCCTTCTCTTGAAAGAGTTCAATAAGCGCACCTGACAATACCATAGCCGATCCAGGATTCAGGACGTTTCCTAAGAAAAAGAAGGTAATGTTATATTTGTATTTCGTAAAGAATCCTTATAACCAAAAACTAGCTAAAATTATGCGTATTCTTTTTTTTTTAACACAATATTCAATAAACAACAGAACAATAATATGAAAATACGTATAGCCACCGTTGCCAGATTATCGTACTCAGAGCATAGTATTTAACGGTGCTTGACGCCTAACTATTGCTAAGAAACATCAGAATCTTACTCTTTTGACGATAACTATAAATTAGTTTCGTTTTTGGAGCCCAAAAGACAGTTTTGGGGCAGGAAGTCGGGAAAATAATCGGCTGAGTACGACAATCTGGCAATAATCTGTGGCCGAGGCAGCAGCAGCCTGCCATATTGCGGGTGTCAGATACCTAAAATAGTATACTTTTACTGCGTAGAGCAGGTGATGTCACTTATTGTGACTTCGTGAGCTTTCATATTTATCTTTTTGTGTATATTTCATGGTGCCAAAACTTTAATTACTAGTTTCATTTTTACTAGTGACACGAATTTGTGACTTTATCACAATAGAATTTCACTCTAATACGTGAATCAGACTCCACAGAAATGTTACCAGTGTGTGTATGAATGAATACAAAGATAAGCACATACTTTGCTTTACCTCTAGGATGGCTCGTGGATCATTAATAAATAAAAACAAAATATCCGGCTAAGCTACTCTTTAGCCATTACCTTTAATGGCGCCCAAAAAACAGTCCCTCCGCCAAGTTTGTACCCCACATTTGGTAATGTCAGGTGCGCCTATTCGTAGGCAGGAGGAAATACAGATGAAGGAAGATTGTTCCAGAGTTTACCAGCGTGAGGGATGAAAGAGTGAAGATGCTGTTGAACTCTTGCATAAAGGGTTTGGACAGTATAGGGATGAGCATGAGTAGAAAGTCGCGTGCAGCGGGGCCGCGGGAGGGGGGGAGGCATGCAGTTAGCAAGTTCAGAAGAGCAGTCAGCGTGAAAATATCGATAGAAGATAGAAAGAGATCTTTCTTGTGGTGTGATAGTGTGAGCAGGCTTAAGCACCATGAATGTGAAGGAAAACTAACATGAGCACGCAACTCTCCTTCTTCCTTGTGGCCTTTTATTTGGAAGTGTTTGTTGTGAGAGCCGAAAGCGTCTGAGAGAGAGAGAGAGAGAGAGAGAGAGAGAGAGAGAGAGAGAGAGAGAGAGAGAGAGAGAGAGAGAGAGAGAGATTGTCACCTCGTGGATCACATTATTTTTTTTTTATTATTCCACAAGACCTTGGTACAGTCGGCTATACAGAGTAGTGTCACACTGTCCAGTAAGTTTCGTTCAGAAAGCGACATCTGGCAACCCCTCCACGCGACATGAAAATTATTACATCCTATCGAAATCGTAGTGTTGTGGTGATCGGTGGTCACAGGTGCACTCTCCATAATTTTAAGATAGATATTTATCAACAGTGCCCGTCGCTAACGCTTAATAAAGATTTTTTCTTTAGGCTCTGTCGCTACATTTTGACACGAGCTTTTAGTTCCGGTCAAATTTAGTCAAGAGCAATTCTAAGTTATTTATCAAACTATGATACATTTAAAAATATACTGCACTTAGTAAGGGAGATTGTTATGCCTTTTAACTTAAAAAATAAATCCCTGACAGCCGAGATCTTGTTCTTTATTAAAAAAAATATATATATATATATATATATATATATATATATATATATATATATATATATATATATATATATATATATATATATATATATATATATATATATATATATACACGTAATAATAGGCTATAAACGTTCACATTATTGCGTCGTCGACCGCGGGCTTTTCCGCGCTCGCACTCAACACACACACACACACACACACACACACACACACACAAACCACTCATATAGACACACCAGTCATAGAAATACACACACATATACACACATACACACACTCATACACGCACACAAACACGCACACATACTAACTCACACATATACACACAATAATATCTCCCCAAGTAAAATAAATGAAGTTATGGATGAGAATGGAAAGATGTTGAAAGACGGAGAAGCTGTGAAAGAGAGATGGAGAGAATATTTCAAAAACTTAATGAATTTTGAGGATGGACGTCCAGCAGCTGTAACAGCAGCAGTTTTGAGTAGAGGTAGAGGAGGAGTATATAAAGAAAGAAGCATAACATATGAAGAAGTAAATCAGGCAATAAAAAGATAAAAAAATGGAAAGGCAGCAGGAATTGATGGAATCACAGCAGAAATGTTGAAGTGTGGAGGAGATGTAGTTGTTAAATGGATGGTCAAGATATGTGAAGTAGCATGGGAGGGGGGGTGCCAGCAGACTGGACGAAAGCCATCATTGTCCCAGTTTACAAGGGAAAGGGCAGGAGAGGGGAATGTGGGAGCTATAGAGGAATAAGTCTCCTGAGTATACCCGGAAAGGTATATGGAAAAGTCATAATAGAGAGGGTGCAAAGACTTACAGAAGAGAAAATCAGTGAAGAGCAAGGAGGCTTCAGGAAGGGAAGGGGATGTGTGGATCAGATATTTGCCTTCAGGATGGTAGTAGAAAAAATAATAGCAAAAGGAAAGAAACTATACGCTGCCTTCATGGATTTGGAAAAAGCTTATGACAGAGTCGATTGGATTGCATTGTGGGATGTTTTAAAGATTTATGGTGTGGGAGGAAAACTGCTTAGTGCAATGAAGTCTTTCTATGAGGATGCATCTGCATGTGTCAAAATTACTGGAGAAACAAGTGAACATTTTGAGATAAAAGTGGGCCTAAGACAAGGGTGCGTCATTTCACCTTGGTTATTCAATATTTATATGGATGGTGTTATTAGAGGAATTAAGGGCAAAGTTGGAAAAGTTGGAGTAAGACTGTTCGATGAGGGAAGGAAGTGGGTACTGAATTCAATACTGTTTGCTGATGACACGGTGCTCATTGCAGAAAATGAAAGTGACCTACAAAATTTGGTCAGTGTTTTTGATAGTGTCTGTAACAGGAGAAAGCTGAAAGTAAATGTCAACAAAAGTAAAGTGATGGTTTGTGAACGAAGTAGAAGTGAGGTTGTAGATTTTGTATGCCCATATAGAGTGGTAATTGAATGTGAAAAAGAATGCAAAATAATTTGAAAGGTGAAGAAATGGAGGAGGTCAATGAGTTTAAGTACCTTGGATCAGTTAATGTAAGCATGGTGGTATGGAGGGAGAGATAAGAGAAAGGGCATTGCAAGGAAGAAGGGTGGTAGGGTCTTTGGGACGAATCATGAATGCCAGAAGTGTGAGCATGGAGGTAAAGAGGGATTTGAGAAATACAATAATAGTACCAACCCTCACATATGCAAGTGAAACGTGGGCCTGGAATGAAAGTCAGAGGTCTAGAGTGCAGGCAGTGGAAATGAGTTATTTGGGGAGTGCTTGTGGTGTGAGTAGAATGGATGGAATGAGTAATGAAAGTGTGTACGAGCGTTTTGGAATGTGTCACAGGGGTGAAGGGAAGTGTGGAGTGGTGGAAGAAGTGAAGCGACAGACTTTAAAGTGGTTTGGCCACATGGAGCGAATGGAGGAGAGTAAGATGACCAGAAGGGTGTATGTGAGTGAGATAGATGGAGGGAATGCTAGAGGACGACCTCCAGTGAAATGGAGGGATAGGGTGCAAGAGTACGTTGGGGAGAAGGGGGAAAGATCTTTGATAAACTTTGAGCAGGCAAGGAGGGAGTGTCTGGATAAAGAAAGTTGGAAGCTCTTCTGCCGTGGCCATCCCCTGGTGGGAGCTCCTAGGAGCAGGCGTCGATGAAATGATGGTGATGACACACACACACACACACACACACTCGTGTCAAGGGGAGGGCACTATCAGTCTACTAAGTTTTCAAGCCCTGTTATGGTATTATAACAGCCCCGAGTTCGACCCCTGGCCATCACAGGTTGAAAAAATAAAAAAAGGAGGAAGAGGAAGAACAGTGACGCTAAGATTCCTCAACCTCACATAGAGTGTACGGCTGGGTTCGAATCCCTGCTGTTCCCTCTCTGTAAGCTGCCACCAGGAGGTTGTAATATGACAACCCCCAAAGCCTGTAAGTGAGGAACGGCAGTTCTATGAACCAGGTGGGGCGGAACTAAACTAACTGCTTAGTCCCCAGACTCTCCCTGCCAAGGGCAGGCCTGGCAACACTTGACTAACAACTGTCCCACCTGGTAGATAGTGTCCGTCGCTCCCCAGCTTACTATGGGTTGTTCCTTGAGGTAGATGGTATCCTCAGTCCCAAGTTTGGTATTGTGGGGTCTTGGTTACCTTCGGAGGTCGTGGTGGGGGAGACTGCGAGACTGCACCTTAGGCTAGGAAGGCTGTATGCATTAATACAGGACATAGAATACAATTTATTGGTTTAATCCTCACTCCCGATGGAAGGGTAGCATGTTTTGGTTAATACAAAGTTGTAAATCTTTCTTCTAATTCCTAACCTTCTTATCGATAAATGCTACACACGAGAGATGACCATATGTAGGTATATATCACAGGGCTACCGCCCGATTGACTAGACAATCCGATTTCAACTTCCCGCATCGGCGTGCATACACAAATAAAAACACTCATGACACACTCAGGACAAAAATAGGAAGAGAAGGGTAAGTATGAGAGAAAGATCAGACTGTTACAGCTAAAGGGGGGGTGAGGTCACTGTTTGCCCCTCGTCCACCAAGCGGATGCCCCTTACCCGTTTTACACAATTTCCTTGGCTTGGTGGAGGCCTGAGAGCTACACTATATGCTGTTGTGCCGTGCCTAAAGGGGGGGTTTCGGAGCCGTTTCTACTCCCATCACCAGCCTGCTGATCTCGGGGGCGGCAGGGATTGGACTGGCTCGCCCTTACCTGGGCTCAGTTCAGGCACTCATGACTGAGGGCATGACCCTTGTTCACCACTGGCGTCTGGGTCCATTCCCGACTCTCAATGGGGGCGGCTTCAAGATGGCGCGCCACTCGCCTGGCCTAACCCCTGGACACCGGCCTTCAGCTGTCTCGCGCCCTCACCTGTGCCGTGGAAAGTTAAGTCCCGAATGAATCTCGTCAGGCCGAGCGGTTAACTCATGACCTTTCCCCTGACGTGGCCACCTCAAGGTTCCAACACTTTTCCTTCTCGCCTTTCAGCTTGGTACATTAATCTATCCTTCCTCTGCCTTTCTGAGGGTGTCTTTTTGTATGTTAATTCTAAACTTAATTTTCCCTTAATTTCAAAGTCCTAACGTATTGTAACGAAAGAAGTAAGGGGTGGCGCCCCTTGGGGCCTGCTTTCGCCACAACTAAGGGATCGGAGCCTTGCAGAGAACGGGAAGGGCTGAGGGAAACACGTTTTCTGGTAGCTGGTTTATTGGCTCCCCCACAATAGCGACACGCCTAGACACACTGGTCGAGTCCCCGCCTTCTCAGCACCTTGCAGCTCCGTCAGGGGCGCCGAGTACCGTCCCCATCCGCTCGAGGGGCTCGCTGTGCTGGCGTCCTTACGTTCCTCAAGGCGCTCAGCGTAATCCAATGGGCCCCTGGGAACCGCAGAGCCGTGCGTGAAGAGGTCAGCTTACGCGGTGTGGCCAGCTCGGAGGCGCTGGGTGGACTGATTCTGAGGCAGCCAGGCGGTGGAGACGTCAGCTTGGCCCTGGTTCGCCGAGGCCTACGTGGCGGGTCGGTGAGGAGGGTGAATCATGGCGGTCCGTCCCCGTGAACCACCATTCGGGTGCGGGTTCGCTCGTGTCTGCGTAACAGTATAAATATATATAAAAATAGGGATCCGGCTGGATTTATATCAGGGGTGCCAACCCAAGCTGTAGTTCGTATTTCTCGCTCTCTTCCCTTATCTACTTATGACATATTAACCTCTACGGGTATTGTTTCGGCTGAGGAGAAACTGGATCCGGTGTCACGGGCAAAATTGACCCTCGGGCAAAATTGAGCCCGGGCATCCACATGCCTCTGTTATCTTAGCTCAAGCTCGTGTATGTGGGCTTCTTTTCGACTGATATGGCGTCTAGAGCTAGCATGATCATCATTCTTTATTATGATGACAAAGACCATGTCAAAATTTGCCTTATTAAATAAGAAATTACATAAAGTTCGGCAGCTTTTCCTCGTCGCCAAGACATCCTCCAGCAGCGCTCCGACACCCATGATCGCACATTCATTTTTCTCAGAAAATAGGTTACCAATCACATATACATCAATATATTTCCACAGGTGAATACTTAGGGCATGTTCACACCAAGTTGCGACGCCTGAGATTCATTAATAATGACAGGGGAAGGAAAAATATAGGCCCCTGTCATCGACAAAATTGAGCCTCGGGCAGAATTGAGCCGGGGCATCTATATGCTCAGATTTCTTCGCTATTATATGTTGTAAGATCGTTCTGTTGACATGTATGGGTAGATTGACGCTTTCTGTATCTACATATAGAAAAACGCAAAATTCGCCCTAGTAAATCAAAACTTACATAAAGTTCGGCAGCTTTTCCTCGTCGCCAAGACATCCTCCAGCAGCGCTCCGACACCCATGACCGCACATTCATTTTTCACAAAAAATAGGATACCAATCACATTTGCATCGACATATTTCCACAGGTGAATACTTAGGGCATGTTCACACCAAGTTGCGACACCTGAGATTCATTAATAATGACAAGGGAAGGAAAAATGTGGGGCCTTCCTTGTCTCTAATTTACCGACGTCCATGAAACCGTACACGGCCTGAGATGGTGCCAAGGACCGGCGTCTAGCGCAAGTGCATCAACGTCAACTACTACAGCTACAAGCCTGCATCTTGCCATTTCAACGTAATGGAGCAAAAGAGCCCCGGTCAAAGGTAAGTCTTTTAATCTTATTTTTACCTTTTTACCCTCTTTCAGGTCAGGTTAGGTTAAGGGCGAAGTTAAGTTATGGGGTATGTTATGTTAAGGATTAGGTTAGGATAGGATACTTAATATGGGGGTCAAAGAACCCTGGCTAGGAGGTTATGATGTTGGTTTTGGGAAATTTACATAGATTTGTTGGAAATTCTTGCCAAATCTCGCCTATTGAGGCCTCCCCCACCTAAACTTTGCTTTTCCGTCAAGTCCTCAGGTTTGTTGGGGCTAGGGAAGGATGACAATACAACGAGTTGGAGCAGTAGTTGTAAAGATATACCATTTTGAACCCAAAATATATGCGTAAAAATTCCAAGCAATGCTGATAGCGATTTTTTAAAAGATGGCGTTGGCTACTGACCAAGACAGCATTAGATATTGATCAGGATGGGGTTAGGGTATTGACCAAGGTGGCATTAGGTTTGTTCGAGTACCTAGGTTAGATTTAGGCTGGGCTAGCTTCGGTTAGGTTTAATTATACGAGCATGCGAACAAAAATTGTTTGTTTTTTGGGTGAATATATACTGTACTATAAGTTCACCTGTCTCAGATTTTCAGATGAAACTATACTTTTTCATTTTCATTGCAAATGAACCTTTTTTTAAACCCTTCCCCCACATAACTGAAGGATTTCCGACAAAAATAAGCAGATTCATACAAAAAGCACCAAATTCTACCAGAAAAATGTATTTTCATCTACAAGCATGTGGTAAAGTTACAGTTTTGGGCAATATTCCCTAACCTAATCCAACTTAACACATTGATTGGTACTCATTGGCACTGGATCAGTACCTAATGCCACTTTGGCCATTACTATCATCACTTTGCACAGTACTTATCGCCATCGGGTCAGCACATTTAGATTTGAATCTCCTCCTCTACCCCCACCTCTTCTTCACCTGCAGACCATCCTGGTGCAGGTTAATGTGACTCTGGAGGAAATGATAAATTATATAAAAACTAATATCGCAGGAATGAACATTCTGACAGTAAGATATACACCATTGTGTTGTATGTGACCCAAGTTCTTCATTAAGAACAACAATGTTTTTAGCAATGAGATAGGTGAACTTATCAATTTTTGGTGTTTTGATTGCTTTGTTAATTAATTTTGTCACAAATGTGTAACTTCTGAGGAGGAATGAGGTGATAAAAACTGAATTACAACAGAAACAATGAGGAGATTCATTTAAAATACATCTAAATCTACCAGAAGAATGTATTTTCATCTAGTATTAGGAGACAGGTCCTAATCCTAATACTGTATTTATAAACTATTTATTCAAATAGAATATTTTTCTTTCTGGAAAAAAATAAAAGTGAGTGTGTCAATTTTTCAATTTTCAAGTTGACAATTTTATATTATTCCTGAAAAAGAAACTATCTTCATAAGGAAAACCATCATGAAATACACAGGAAAAAAGTGCCTGTGCCTCAATATAATTTAAACGAAACATAACCCAACCTGGTCAAACCCTAATGCCACTTGGTCAGTACTAATGCTCCTAGTCAGAACCTAACGCCACCTGGTCAGTATGACTTTTGCACCACCCTATCTTTCGACCTATCTCTTTGTCAGAGGGATATAGATGCTATCCATAGGGTAGCTTTCTCATGGGGACTGCATTTTAACACCAATAAGAGTGTAGTACTAAGATGTCAGACTTGTCTCTGGAACCCGTACATAGACTCTTGGGTATTCTGGTTGATAACAGTCTAAAATTCCACTCTCACCTCAAAATCAGTCAGTAAAGCAGCAGGACTGGCTAACAATTTGTTGAGGTCTACTCTTTGCACAAATAATGAGTTCATAATATCCCTTTCTAAAATCCTTTGTTAGAGTTAGGGTCCCCTTACCAGATGGACCTAACCAATTGACAGTCTCTCAGAGCTAAACTATTCTCATTGCACAAGAACTCTGAAGTCTTCACTCAGTATGTAGTGGGCTACTTAGATCAGATTTAATTCAGTGTTGGAGGATATTCCATGGAGAATCGACAATTCCCCCACTTGACCTTTTCCTCCCTGCTACCAGTACCATGAATGTCACCAGAGGTCACACATTGAACTTTCATAAACCCCATACTAATGTTGCATATAGATGCTATTTTTTTTAGCATAAAATTCATTGATCATTAGAATTCCTTAGTTACCTGACGAGGTTGTGGGTGCTGATTCCATTTAAGATTTTTTTTTTTCCTGATTATCAGGGGATTTTTTATTTTTTTTATTTTTTTATTATTATTATTATTTTTTTTTTAAATCTGGCTTGCAGCGCCAGTAGGCTTATCCGTAGGGGCCTGATGGTCGGCCCTAGCCCGTCATGGTGCAGGCAA